>NC_067407.1:64793044-65095759 GCF_009764475.1 Pristis pectinata
CTGTACCGGGTACTGGTGAGGCCGCACCTGGAGTACTGCGTGCAGTTCTGCTCTCCTTACTTGAGGAAAGAAATACTGGTTTTGGAGGCAATGAAGAGGAGGTTCACCAGGTTGATTCTGGAGGTGAAGGGGTTAGCCTAGGAGGAGAGATTGAGTCGCCTGGGACGATACTTGCTGGAATTCAGAAGAATGAGAGGGAATCTTATAAAATCGTATCAAATTATGAAAGGGATAGATAAGATAGAGGCAGGAAGGTTGTTTCCAACAGTAGGTGAGACTAGAACTAGCAGATATAGGCTCATGATTCGGGAGAGTAGATTTAGGACGGAGATGAGGAGGAACTGCTTTTCCCAGAGACCAGTGAATCTGTGGAATTCTTTGCCCAGGGAAGCAGAAGGTAGGTGGAGCTGAGTCCACGGCCAGATCAGCCATGATCTTATTGAATGGTGGTGCAGGCTTGACGGGCCAGATGGCCTACTCCTGCTCCGATTTCTTATGTTCTTATCCTCCAGAGTGTCTCCTAACAACAACCTGATCTTTCAGTCTTCTCTAGCTCCACATCAAGCCTGAGTGTGTTGTGGTTGCTCTCTGGAGACTGATTTTCTCCTTCAGTTACTTGCCTCAAGAAGAGGGGGCTTTCTCCTGGCCAACACTCACTATTTGATTAACACCATGGAAATTATTTCTCAGAATGGTCATGGTTTGTTTGTGGGACCTTACTGTGCACAAATTGATTGCCACACTTGTTCATAAAGTTACAGTGATCACACTTCAAAGGGAAGAAATCCATCTGGCAAGCATCTCAAGACATACTGAAGATTTGTAAGATGCTGTATAATTTCAAGTTCTTTACCTTAGATGCGGGTTGTCAATGCAAGAATACATTATTGCTAACACTGATCCACCAGCCTTTGTATTTCAACACCCAGTATAGTTTGTCCTCTGGTTCCACAGCCGTAAATCTTTGCTTCACCAATAATGGGAATCCCTTTCTTCACTGTCTGTCCAGTCCCAGTGAATAAGATGGTATTAGCACAGGAGAAATGAGACCACACTTGCAGCATTGTTCTCAGTTCTGGTCACCCAGCTACAGGAAGGATGTCATTAAGCTGGAAAGGGTGTAAAAAAGATTCACAAGGATGTTATTGGGACTGGAGGGTTTCAGTTATAAGGAGAGGCTGGATAAGCTGGGACTTTTTTCCCTGGAGTGAAGAAGGTTGAGGGGTGATCTTATAGAGGTATGTAAAATCATGAGGGCCATAGATAAGGTGAATGGTCACGGTTTTTTTAATCCCAGGGCAAGGGAATCAAAAACTAGAGGGAACAGGCTTAAGAGGGGAAAAATGTAAAAGGGACCAGAGGGGCAAAGAATGAGCTGCCAGAGGGAGTGGTACAAGTACAGTGTTTAAAACATTTGGACAGGTACAGGGATAGGAAAGGTTTAGAGGGATATGGGCTAAATGCAGGCAAATGGGACCAGCTCAGATAGACATCTTGGTCAGCATGGACGAGTTGGGATGAAGGGCCTGTTTCCATGCTGTATAACTCTATGACTCTAAGATACTTGTTGGAGTTGAACCCAGGTCCCAGAGGAAACAAAGACATGATGGTCAGCTTGTGCTCAGTAGGCCAAAGGGCCTGTATGACTTCTATTTGTCTTGTAGTATTCATGACCAGGATATCTCAAAAACAATGAAGTATTTCTGAAGAATAGATGCCCTTCTCGTGAAGGAATTGTGATGGGCAATTTCAAGATAGCAAGATGTCACAAGTAGGAACTTGATGATATTCCGTTTCTTCGTGATGCTGGTGGAAGGATAAACTTTGATCAAGTCACCAGGGAAAATGTCTCTGGCCTTCCTCTAAAGAGTGATCACTTGCATTAACTTGAGAGGACAGTGTTGCCTTCGAAAGATGCCGCCTCTGACAGTCAACACTCCCTCAGCAAAACAGTGGAGAGGTAACTGGATTGTATATTTTATCTCTGGTGTAGGATATGGACACAAACCTCTCATTCAGAGGTTAAAGCAATACCCACTGGGTCACGATTCACACAGAGTTGAAAGGTCACCAATGTCAAAATATGCAGCAAAACTTTAAGAGTTCACAGGGAGCGTAATGTGACCAAAAGAATCCCACCCTCCACCTTTAACCTTTGCAGCCTCCCTCACCTGTGCCACTGTGATGCTACATTTCTTTGCCAGTTCCTCCTTGGCTTCTTCACTGGGGTAGGGGTTGTTGAGGTGAGAGTAGAAATACTCATTGAGGATCTCCGTCGCTTGCTTGCTGAAGTTACGCCTTTTTCTCCTGAAAGTAAAAAGATTTCAAAAAAGAAAACAAAAGGAAACCCACTCCCCACCAAATCTTTCTCCCACCCCCTGTGACCACCTCCAGCTCTCACTGTTCCCCTTCTGTTTACCCCAACAGGACTATCTCTACACCTTGACTCAAACTCTCATATTTCCCCACTTCTCCTGTCCAACTCACTGGCCAACATGTCTTGTCTTGTGGCCTGATATAGTCAGTGTCCTAAGGTGGGCTAGTCAACAAGAGAGCACCCAGCAGATGATCCATAGTGGTGCAATGGTAGAGCTGCTGCCTCACTGCTCCAGATACCCGGATTCATTCCTGAACTCCGGTGCTATCTGTATGGAATTTGATGTGGGAGGAAACTGGAGCACTCATGGGGGGGAGGGGGGGGGGGATTTGAATCCTAGTGCGGTCACATGGACAACATACAAACTCCACACAGAAAGCATCTTGAGGCAGTTCAGTGGGACCTAGGAGATCTCTGAATATGGGTAGAAGTAGAGGAGATCCATTGGACGGGAGTGGAGGGGAAATGGTGGGATCAGAGGCAGCTCAGCCCTTCTCAAGTCATGTTGAAGAGGCTAGATAAGTCATAGTCAGAGTCATACAGCACAGAAACAGGCCCTTTGCCCCAACTCATCCATGCCGAACATGATGCCCACCTATGCTAGTCCCATTTGCCCGCATTTGGCCCACATCCCTCTAAACCTTTCCTATCCACGTAACTGTCCAAATGTCTTTTAAGTTTCATTATTGTACCCACCTCAAACACTTCCTCTGGCAGCTCATTCCACATACCCACCACCCTCCGCATGAAAAAGTTGCCCTCTCGGGTACCTTTTAAATCTTTCCCCTCTCACCTTAAACCTATGCCTTCTTATTTTTCGTTCCCTTTCCCTGGAAAAAGACTACATGCATTCATCATATCTGTACCCCTCATGATTTTATAGACCTCTATAAGGTCAGCCCTCAGTCTCCTACATAGAGTATCTGATAGGTTTCAATGAGGTCTCCCCTCATTGTTCTGAGCTTCATCGGGTACAGGTCTAGAGACATCAAGCGGTCCTCATAGGTTAATCCTTTTATTCCTGGGATCATTTGCGTGAACCTCCACTGGACCTTCTAATTCTCTGGATCTAAGTCCTTCAGTTGCAGTTGATAGGACAAGTCTATCCCGGGAATTAGCCTTGTGAATCTCTTTCGAACTGTCCCCAGTGCCAATCTCTCTTTTGGCCATCTACTTGCTTCTCAAATCTCCTTTCATAACATTATGTCCGAGGTGCTGGAATGGGGTTGCACATCCCAGCATCAGACACTTTCTTCAGCAAGCTCAGCTCAGCAAGTGAGGCAAAGAGAATGACAAGGAGATGGGATGTTACACTGATGAATACACAGCACTGGGGCATCTTCGAGGCAAGATGGGTGAATTAGTAAAGGAGACCTGACACTGACAACCTCATCGCCTCCATCATCAAAATAAAAACAGGAAGCTTGTGGAGAAGTTGCCATCCCAGTGTCAAAGGGTCTACAGAAGCTCCTGGACAAATGCAATGATGCCTGCTCTCAGTGGGGATAAAGCAGAAGGCTACAAATTGGTAAATTGGTTTATTATTCTCACATGTACCAAGGTACAGAGAAAAACTTTGTTTTGCACGCCATCCATAAAGATCATTTCATCACATCAGTGCATTGAGGTACTGCAGGGGAAAGCAATAACAGAATGCAGAATATAGTGTTACAGTTACAGAGAAAGTGTAGTACAGGCAGACAATAAGGAGCAAGGGCCATGACGAGGTAGACTGTGAGGTCAAGAGTCCATCTTAACGTACAAGAGGTCTGTTCAAAAGTCTTAAAACAGTGGGATAGAAGCTGTCCTTGAGCCTGGTGGTGCATGTTTTCAAGCTTTTGTATCTTCTGTCCAATGGGAGGGTGGAGAAGAGAGAACGACCAGGATGGGAGGGGTCTTTGATTATGTTGGCTGCTTTACCAAGGCAGCAAGAAGTGTGGACAAAGTCCATGGAGGGGAGGCTGGCTTCCGTGATGTGCTGAGCTGTGTCCATAAGACTGACTCACTCACTGCTCACCCACTTCCACTCTGGCAATTCTATCATCAGCTGAGAAGAGGGGAAAGCAGAATAAGATGCTTATTTTTCTCCTTGGGAACACAGGGGAACCTGATGTCCACCTCTACGCTCCTTGTGCCCTTGAACTACAGCTAACTGTCCCAAGAGCAATATGACAGAGTCAGGGTCATGTATCAACATGCCACAGTTACTGATCTCTGAGTTGGAAGACCAAGAGTTGAAGGCCAGTTCAGAGGTATTGCTCTCATGATCCAAGGTTTGACTCTCCCAGTGCAGTACTTGGGGACGGCTGCACTGTTGGAGGTGCAGTTCTTCAGATGAAGTGGTAAGCAGGTGTTAGACCCTGGGTGCATGGAATTACATGAAGAAGAGCAAGTAAGTCCTCATGGAGTCCTGACAAACATTTCTTCCTTCACCAGAAGGACTGTAGTACTTCACCACCACCTGCTCAAGGGCAATTGAGAAGGGGTAATAAATGTTGGCACTGGCAGCAATGCCCACATCCACAAAGTGAATAAAAAAAACGATAGAATATGGTAATTTTGCCAGACATTCCCTTTACTGCTGTTGGTAGCACAGGTATCCAGCCCCTGCAGTGTAAAACCATTTGGTGGGCTATGCTATTCTTACATCCAATGTCATAGGACAAATCAAGGAATCCAGTCTTCTCAAAGTGGATACTGTGTCATCAGAATCACTAAATTACCATCCATCCAATCTCGTGCACTGAATTTGGCATTCACAATGTAGTGTCCTCTACTTTGGAGAGACCAAACATAGATTGGGTGATCACTTTGCGGAGCACCCTCACTCAGTCAACAGGAGTGACCCTGAGCTTCCCATTACCTGTCACTTTAATTCCTCATCTACTCCCACTCTGATCTGTCTGTCTGTGACCTCCTGCACTGTTACATTTCAGACACATTGCAAGCTTGAGAAACAGCACCTTATCTTCCACCTGGGCAATTTGCAGCCTTTCAAACTTAGTATTAAATTCTCCAATTTTACGCAGCTCACACTTTCTGTCTGTCTGTATCAGAAGTGACCATTTCTGTCGATCATCCATTGAAGATTGTGGCTCAGCTTTTCTCCCTCTATTAAAACAGTCTGACCTGCTGGGCACATCCCACAGCCTTGATATCAGTGTCATTTAACAAAGAAGCATGATGTGCTTCTAATTGCTGCATTAATTCATTTGGTCTCACCCTACCAGAGATATTCCTGTTGTTCTACCCATCCTTTCCCCACCTTAGAAAGTTAGATACAGGAGCAGAATCAATTGTGAATGATTGGTTATCAACCCCATTCTCCCACCTTCTCCTCATAAACCTTAACCCCCTCACTAATCAAGAACTATCAATCTCTGCTTAAATACATTCAATAATTTGGCTTCCACAACCCTCTCTGCCAACAAATTCCACAGATTTACCACCTCTGGCTGAAGAAATTCTTCCTCACCTCAGTTCTAAAGGGATGTCCCTTTATTCTGAGGTTGTGCCCTTGGATCCTAGATTCTCATACTAATGGAAACATCCTCTCCATGTCCACTCTATCCAGGCCTTTCAGTATTCAGTAGGTTTCAATGAGATTTCCCTCCCGCCCCCCCCCCCCCCCCCCGCATCCTGCTGAACTCCATCGAGTACAGGCCCAGAGACATCAAACACTCCTCATATGTTAAGCCTTTCATTCCTGGGATCATTTCTGTGAACCTCCTCTGGACCCTCTCCAGGGCCAGCACATCCTTCCTCAGATAGAGGGCCCAAAATTGCTCACAATATTCCAAATGCGGTCTGACCAATGCCTTATAAAGCCTCAGCAGTACATCCTTGCTTTTATGTTATAGTCCTCTCGAAATGAATGCTAACATTGCATTTGCCTTCTTTACTACTGACTTAGCCTGAAAGTTAACCTTGAGGGAATCCTGAACTAGAACTCTCAAGTCCCTCTGCACCTCCGATTTCTGAATTTTCTCCCCATTTAGAAAATATTGACTCCTTTATTCTTCCTACCAAAGTGCATAACCGCACACCTCCTTACACATTATTCCATCTGCCACTTCTTTGTCCATTCTCCCAACCTATCCAAGTTCTTTTGAAGACTCCTTGCCTCTGCAACACTACCTTTCCCTCCACCTATGTTGGTACCATCTGCAAACTTGGCCATAATGCCATCAGTTCCTTCATCCAGATCATTAAACTGTAAAGTTGCAGTCCTAACACTAGTCACCGACAGCCATCCTGAAAATGATCCCTTTATCTCCACTCTCTGCCTTCTGCCAGTCAGTTGATCTTCTAGTACAGTCAGCTGATCCACACTAGTACTTTACCTCTAACACTACGGGCTCTTATCTTGTTCAGCAGCCTCATGTACGGTACATAGTCAAAGGCCTTCTGAAAATCCAAGGAAATAACATCCACCGATTCTCCTTTGTCTAACCTGCTTCTTACCTCCTCAAAGAATTCTAAAAGATTTGTCAGGCAAGACCTCCCCTTAATGAAACCGTGCTGATTTTGTCCTATTTCATCACGTACTTCTAAGTACTCTGAAAATTTCATCCTTAATAATGGACTCTAAAATCTTACCACTGAGGTCAGGCTAACTGGCCTATAATTTCCTGTCTTTTTCCTCCCCTCCCCTCTTAAACAGTGAAAATTTACGATTTTCCAGTCTTCTGCTACTGAAAATTAATATGTCTTCTCTCTTTCCCGTTCTGATGAAGGGTCTTGGACCTGCTGAGTTGTTTCAGCATTTTCTGCTTTTATATCAGATTTCCAGCATCTGCCAGGTTTCTTTGTATTCCAGTACCTCAGACGGTGGCCGTTTTGAAGTAAAAACATTGAAGACAAGAAGAGGGCCTTTCACTGGATTGCTACAAATAGTGCGGCAGCCAAGGACCTACTGCTGAAATGTGGTCACTGGTGGGGAGACAGGGAAAGTGACATCCAACATATGCTGAAGGTCTCCAGCCAGTATTCAGAGAAATCCAGGTGACCAGTTTTCTTGTACAAGTACGTGGTTCCCTGAAAGCGGCTATTTAGTGGTGAGACTGTCACCCACTGACCTGTGGCTCAATAAGCTGCAAACATGACTGGTGTTTCATTATTTGGAAGGAGACACCAGGAAGTTATGTAGAATCTGTTGTAATTGCTTTTGCCTCCATTTAGTTTTCCGTAATATGATTAGCTGATTCATAATGTAGAGCCCAAGACCACAGACTGACTCCCTGTTTAATGGGAATTTGAGTTTTTAATCACTTTCATTTGGTTTAGTGTTGACTGAGTGGAAAATTGCCAGTTGGATTATACATTTCTGTCACCTGTAGCCATGGAAACATGGTGAGCTAGAAAAATATGGAGAGTTTTCATGTATGAACTCTGTCAAAAGCCCATTAGGTATCAATGGTGCTGAGGTGGAGATGGTTGAGAGCTTCAAGTTCCTAGGTGTAAACATCGCCAATAGCCTGTCCTGCTCTAACCACGTAGACCCTATGGCCAAGAAAGCACACCAGCACCTCTACTTCCTCAGAAGGCTAAGGAAATTCGGCATGTCCCCAATGACCCTCAGCTATTTTTACAGATGTACCATAGAAAGCATCCTATCCGGATGCTTCACAGCTTGCTCTGCTCTGCCGAAGGCTGCAAGAAATCACAGAGAGTTGTGAACATTGCCCAGTCCATAACGAGAACCAACCTCCCCTCCAATGACTCCGTCTACGCTTCCCAGCTGCCTTGGGAAAGCAGCCAACATAATCAAAGACCCCTCCCACCCTGGTCATTCTCCCTTCTTCCACCCCACCCCCATCAGGCAGAAAATATAAAAGCTTGAGAACATGTACCACCAGGCTCAAGGACAGCTTCTATCCCACTGTTATCAGATTCTTGAACGGACGTCTTATACGATAAAAATTAAGTCTTGATCTCTCCATCTACCTCATCATGGCCCTTGCACTTTATTTGTCTACCTGCACTGCACTTTCCCTCTAATCGTATCACTATATTTTGCATTTTTTTCCCCTTTTGTACTACCTCAATGTACTTATGTATGGAATGATCTGTCTGGATGGCACGCAAACTAAAGCTTTTCACTGTATCTTGGTACAAGTGACACTAATAAACCAAATAGTCTTTATGCCATTATGCTACAGAGTTCAGCTTGTTCATCAAGCAAGATGAGCAGGTGGAGTTGAGGATTGTACATCGAGTTGCAGTGAGGTTATTAGCATGAAAGTGGGTGAAGGTTGGTCAAAAACTACTTCAATACTGTGACTACAGTGCCACGTGTCAGCTCAGTAAATGCTGTCTTGTCTGTAATGCCTTTGCTTTGGAAAGAAAAGTATAGAGAGCAGCAAAATTGTCACCATATGCACTATGCAGCATGCATTGTGACATGTAATGTTCCTCTTTAAGCAGCACCTATATAAAAACAGCCCTGTTTTGTGTGGCAGCTGTTGTGTTTTTAGAGTGAACATTTGCACAGTGACTACTGCCTTACAATGCCAGAGACCTGGGTTTGATCCCGAACCTGCACTGCTGCCTGTGTGAAGTTTGTACATTCTCCCTATGAATGCACACTTCCCTGGGGTGCTCCAGTTTCCTCCCACCTCCCACAGACGTGCAGTGAGGTAGGTTAATTGGCCGCTGTAAATTGCCCCCAGTGTGTAAGTGAGTGGTAGAATCTTGGGGTAGTTGATGAGAATGTAGGATTAGTATAAGTGAGTGGTTGATGGTCTGCAGAGACCCTGTGGGCTGAAGGGCCTGTTTTTGTGTTGTATCTCTCTACAACTCTGTGAACAGATCCTAGCTGACCCATCATACCCATTGAGGTACAGTGTACCCACAACTTGCGGAAAGTCTTGGTGAAGTTCCACCTGAAATGCTGCCTCACAGACTTAAGGCACTGGAGGTGAACATAAACAAGTGGCTGACAGAGAGGTCAATGTATTAGTTCGGGGAGTGCCACCAGGCTGGAAGAACACATTCAGCACAACTTTGACAGATGCGCTGTTGGAAGTATCCTGACTGGTTGCATCATGGCCCGGTACGGCAATTCCAATGTACACAGGAACGCAAGAGGCTGCAGAGGGTAGTGGACAGAGCCCGATCCGTCACAGTCACAGCCATCATCAACAGCATCTACAGGAGACGCTGCCTTAAGAAGGCGGCATCTATCATCAAGGATCCCCACCATTCGGGTCATGCCCTCTTCTCATTGCCACTGTCGGGCAGAAGGTACAGAAGCCTGAAGTCCCACACCACCAGGCTCAGGAACAATTACTTTTCTACAACCATCAAGCTCTTGAACTGACCTGCACAACCCTAACCCTACCTCAGCATCAGAACACTACGGACCACCTCTTGCACTACCACAGACTTGTCTTCAATTGTGTCTGTTTTTTTTGCACTGTCTTGCTTTTGCACACTTTTTTTCCACTGTATGGTATAATTTTTTTGTACAATTTATTTATATTTTGTGTGTTGTCTGTAACTACATGCCTGTGATGTTTGATGTTTCCTCTATCAGTTCCCCTCTTAACTACATGCCTTGATGCTGCAAGTTTTTCATTGCACCTGCACCTCACCGTACTTGTGCATATGACAACAAACTTGAGTCGTATTCCAAGAGCCATATACATCATGGTGGCCCTTCTGCCCATCATGCTTATGCCAACCATCAACCACCCATTTATACTAATTCCTTTTACCAGCATTTGGTCTGTAGCGTTCCATGCCTTGGCAACTGAAGCACTCATCTAATGTTGTGAGAGTCTCTGCCTCCACCACCCCTCAGGCAGTGCATTCCAGATTTCAACCACCCCCTGGGTGAAGAATCTACTGCTTCAGATGCCTGCTAAACCTCTTACCCATTATCCTAACCTGTGCTATCTAGTTTTAAACACTTCTGCTGTGGGGAAAAATTTTCTACCAAGCACCTTATCTATGCCCCCCCCCCCATAATTTTGTTTTCCTCTATCAGGTCCCCTCTTAGCCTCCTCCAAAGAAAACAACCAGCCTATTCAGTCTCTCTTCATGGTTGAAACAGAACAGGAAGATACAAAGCAAACAATACGCTGAGCAACACTGTCCGATCAGTCAAGGTCAATACTACTCTGCAGCATGTACCGACTGATGTTAGTCCAGCTCATTCACACCATGGTGCTCAGTAATCCTTTCTGTATTGACCCACATAAACTGCTCTCTACTGAACATATCTTAACCATCAGCCGTTCAGACAAACATACCAATTGTCATCTAAAAGTTTAATTAACTTAAATTGAATGTAACTAACCAACACAAACACCCGTCGATTGTGGCAAGGTTTGCATGCTATAACGGGCTACAAAGTGAATTTGGGCAGTATTGCTGGCAAAAGCACATCCCTCCTCTATGAGCTTAATGCATTGGATACTTGGTTCAAACAGAAGGTCGGTGAAATGACGTCACCCACCCCGACAGCCTTCAGTGCACCTGTACCCACAGTCACTGTTGCAGATGTCTGATCAGCCTTCCTGAGAGTGAACCTGCAGAAAGTGACTGGCCCGGATGGAGACGCCAGCCGTGTCCTCAGATCCTACACAGATCAGCTGGCGGGGGTATTTGCAGACATTTTTAACCTCTCCCTACTCCAATCTGAGGTTCCCACCTGGTTTAAGAAGACCGCTATCATCTCGGTGCCAAACAAAAACAAGGTAACGTGCCTTAATGATTATCACCTAGTGGCTCCAACATCCACCATCATGAAGTGCTTCGAGAGGCTGGTCATGGTACGCATTAATTCCAGCCTCCCGGACAACCTTGACCCACTGCAATTTGCCTACTGCCAAAACAGGTCCACAGCGGATACCATTACCCTGGCCCTACGCTCGTCTCTGGAACATCTGGATAACAAAGGCACCTACATCAGACTCCTATTTATTGACTATGGCTCCACCTTCATTACCATAATTCTAAACAAACTCATCTCCCAACTCCGACCTGGGACTCATCACCTCCCTTTGCAACTGGATCCTTGAATTCTTGACCTACAGACCGCAATGAGTAAGGATAGGCAGCAACACCTCTGCCACGACTATCCTCAACACCAGTGCCCCTCAAGCCCCTTACTATATTCCCTACTTTGTGCTACATATCGTGACCAGATGCTGCTCCAACTGCATTTGCAAGTTTGCAGATGACACCACCATAGTGGGCTGAATCTCAAACATGTTCTGTGTGTTGTCTGTACCTATGTGCTTGTGATGCTGCTGCAAGCAAGCTTTTCATTGCACCTGTACCTCACCATACTTGTGCACATGACAATAAACTTGACTTGACCTCTCCACCCCTTTCCCCCACCAATTCCCTCTACTCTTCATTCTTGTCCCGACGTGGTCGCTATGTGTATTCATTCTGTAAGCCAAGACAATGACGAGTAAGCCATGTGGCAGTACAAAGGTGAAGAGAGTTGCCCTTGTCTCCTGTTCCCTCCCGGACCACAATAAGGTGACTTCCATCAAATCCACCTACCGTGCATCCAGGAACCGTGAGCGGAGGATCATCACCGCCTCACACGTGCTCTGCTTCAGCTGCATCTGGATGGAGTTGAACTTGCGGTGAATGATGTTGACCATCCTCTCGATTTCCTTTGGGGAGATGGGCCGCGTCCGGCTCTGCTCCCGCAGCAGGTTCATGACGTGCGTGGTGAACTCGTTGCAGGCCTGCCGCAGACAAGGTGGTAAGGAATGAGAGAGCTGGCAAAGGCACCCCATCCCCGTGAAACAAGTTGCTGCCCCGAGCCAGGCTCATGGCTTGGCTGCATGTCTCTGAGCTCCCACACCGGAATACTTTCACACCAAAATACCCACGCCAGATACCTTCACACAAGCCACTAGTGTGATGTTGTGGAGGGTTTGGCTATCATGGGTATGGTTAAGTTTTGTGGAGACATTTGGTATTGTGGGGGAGCTTCATATTTTGATGTGGGTGGACGTTAAAGTTATAGAGTCATACAGCATGGGCACAGGCCCTTTGGCCCATCAAATCTATGCTCATTTACACCAATTCTACACATCACATTTTATTGCCCCACATTCTCATTAACTCCCCTCAGATTCTACACTCACCCACACACGAGGGACTATCTAGAGCAGCCAATTAACCAACTAACCCGCACGTCTTTGTGATGTGGGAGAAACTCGAGCAACCGGGGAAACCCACACAGTCACAGAGAACGAGCAAACTTCACACAGACAGTACCTGAGGTCAGGATCGAAGCCAGGCTGCCAGAGTTGTGAGGTAGCGTCTCTACGAGCTGTGCCACTGTGTTACACTGTGTCTCAAGTTACAGAAACTCCCATTGACCAATTCCTCGTGATTTCTGCCACTGATCTAAACTTATTCCAGCATATAACTTTCCCTTAGCATCAATGTGATTTTGATGATGCTGCACATGTCAAATGACTTGCTAAAATATATATATATATATATATATATATATATATACACACATATATATATATATATATATATATATATATATACACTACATCAAATATGCTGCCCTCATTGACCTTCCTCCCTCATCACAAAATTCACTCAAGATAGTTGAACACAAATATCCCTCAACAAATAAAAACATAAATGCTGGAAAGACTCAGCAAGTCAGACAATGTCTGTGTAAAAGAGAAACAGAGTAAATGGTTCAGGTCACAGATGTATATCAACTGTCCCTGATTAACTTGTGTTTTTTTAAATGCTGATTTATTTGTCCAACAGTTTGCCCAAATCCTATGTCAGACTGACAACCCTGTTGTGGCTTGGTCTATCCCTATCTCTCTTTTATAACCAATCGTACCCTTCCAGCCCTATGGAACCAGGGGATACAATACCACATAGAGTCACATAGTCATACAGCATGGAAACAGGCCTTTCAGTCCAACTGGTCCATGCCGACCAAGTTTCCCATCTAAGCTAGTCCCATTTGCTCGAGTTTGATCCATAATCCCTCAAAACCTTTCCTATCCATGTTCCTGTCCAAGTACCTTTTAAATGTTGTTAATGTACCTGCCCCAACCACTTCCTCTGGCAGCTCATTCCATATACAGACCACCCTCTGGGTGAAAATGTTGCCCCTCAGTTTCCTATTAAATCTCTCCCCTCTCACCTTAAACCTATGCCCTCTGGTTCTTGATTCCCCAACCCTGTGTGCATTCACCCTATCTATGCCCCTCATAATTGTATGACAGCTCTATAAGATCACCCCTCATTCTCCTACACTCCTATGAAAAAAGTCCCAACCTGCTCAACCTCTCTCCATAACTCAGTCCCTCGAGTCCCGGCAACATCTTCATAAATCTCCTCTGCACTCTTTCCAGCTCAATGGCATCTTTCCTCTAGCAGGGTGACCAAAACTGAACACAATCGTCCAAATGTGCCCTCACCATGGACTATCATTTTCTATCCACCATTGATATGCCAACTTGTTTACTTTTCAAGATGCTAGATGCCCTTAATATCTCAAACAAAAAAACCCAGAAAATCTGGAAACACTCCAGTGGAAAGAACAACAGAGTTAATGTTTCATGTCAGAGATGTTTCAAGTGAATGGAGTTGAAGGACATTGTGAAGAAGGTTGTCCAAGGATCAGCAGGACATAAATCAGCTGGAAAGGTGGGCGGATTAATGGCAGATGGAACTTAATTCAGACAAGTGTGAGGAAATGCACTTCGGAAGGTCAAATTCTGGTAGCACATATAAAGTAAATGGCAGTAACCTTAAGAGTGTTTGAACCTTGGAGTGAAAATCCATAGCCCCCTGAAAGTCATGACACAGGTGCATAGGTTAGTGAAAAGGGCATTTGGTATGCTGGCCTTGAGCATTTGGTATCTTGGTATTGAGTATAAGAGTGGAGACATCATGTTGGAGTTCTACAAAACATCAGTAAGACTGCACTTGGAGTATTGTGTACAGTTCTGGTCACCACATTACAGGAAGGATGTGGTAGCAATGGAGAGAGTGCAGGAGAGATTCACCAGGATTTTGCCTGGACTGGAGGGCTTTACTTATTGGGAGATATTGGATAGGTTGGGTTTATTCTCACTGCAGCGTAGGAGGCTGAGGGGTGACCCTTGTAAAGGTCTATAAAATTATGAGGGGCATAGATAGCCAGAAGCTTTTCTCAGGGAAGGGGAGTCTAGAACTAGAGGGCGCAGGTTTAAGGTGAGAGGGGAGAAATTTAAAGGGGCAAGTTTTTCACTCAGAGGGTGGTGGATGTATGGAACCAATTGCCAGAAGAGGTGGTGGAGGCAGATTCAATTGCAACATTTAATAGAACATAGAACATAGAACAATTACAGCACAATTCAGGCCCTACGGCCCACAAAGCTGTGCCGAACATGTCCCTACCCTAGAAATTACTAGGCTTACCCATAGCCCTCTATTTTACACAATTCCATGTACCTATCTAACAGTCTCTTGAAAGACCCTACCATATCAGCCTCCACCACCGTTTCCGGCAGCCCATTCCATGCACTCACCACTCTCTGAGTAAAAAACTTACCCCTGACATCTCCTCTATATCTACTCCCCAGCACCTTAAACCTATGTCCTCTTGTGGCCACTAATTCAGCCCTGGGGAAAAGCCTCTGACTATCTACTCTGTCAATACCTCTCATCATCTTATACACCTCAATCAGGTCCCTCCTCATCCTCTGTCTCTCCAAGGAGAAAAGGTCGAGTTCCCTCAACTTGCTTTCATAAGGCATGCTCCTCATATTAGGCAACATCCTTGTAAATCTCCTCTGCACCCTCTCTATGGCTTCCACATCTTTCCTGTAGTGAGGTGACCAGAACTGAACACAATACTCCAAGTGGGGTCTGACCAGGGACCTATATAGCTGCAACAATACCTCACAGCTCCTAAATGCAATTCCCCTATTGATGAAGGACAATACACCATATGCCTTCTTAATCACAGAGTCAACCTGCGCAGCCGCTTTGAGCGTCCTATGGACTCGGACCCCAAGATCCCTCTGATCCTCCACACTGCCAAGAGTCCTACCATTAATACTATATTCCGCCAACATATTTGACCTACCAAAATGAACCACTTCACACTTATCTGGGTTGAACTGCATCTGCCACTTCTCAGCCCAACTCTGCATCCTATCTATGTCCCTCTGTACCTCTGACAGCCCTCCAAACCATCCACAACACCCCCAACCTTACTAACCCACCCCTCCACTTCCTCATCCAGGTTGTTTATAAAAATCACAAATAGTAAGGGTCTCAGTACAGATCCCTGGGGTACACCACTGGTCGCTAAACTCCACTCAGAATACGACCCTTCAACAACCAATAGGTGTTTGGACAGTTACTTGGAGAGAAAGGGCATAGAGTGATACAGCCTTATGTGGGAAAATGGGATTAGCGTAGACAGACAGTAACGAGGTGGGCCGAAAGGGCCCACTTCTGTGCTGCACGATTCCGTGATTCTATGAGAAGTTGTTCGATGTGAAGACAAGCTTAGCATGATTAATGAACATGTTGGTGGAGGGGAACTGGTTGGGTCTCTGTTTAAGGAAGAAGTGGTGGGCCCCTCAGACCATTATGATGACGGATAGATGAAATGGGGGGGGGGGGGGGGGGTTGGGAGAGAAAGGGAGTGAGACTGGGGGTGCGGGTGATGGGACCGGTAGGAATGGGACTATGGGGACTGTGTTGCGTCATGTATCATGCTATCGTCTTGTGGGTCCACTGGATGTCCTGTGGGTGTGAGGGGTCGCGATCATGTATTGGAGGGTTTGGAAGCTCTCCTCCCACACCTGACCTGCTCCCAGCACCATGATGCCCCTCATGGACCTGCACATTCATCCCCCAGATCCCTGCCAATGCCATAAACTTCATGGCAGGACACCACTTTACCCTGTGCCCATCTCCCTGCCTAGCCCCAGATCTGCTCAACACAGCGGTGGGCTGAAGGGAAATTGTTTGCATTTTCATTTCCCTGCTCAGCCCCAGCCCAAACATTGGGCGGAGGTCACATTCCATTGCCCTACCCTCTGCACCAACCCACACCCCAGCTGAGTCCCAACAGTCTGTGAAAGTCCAGCATTGCTCCCTGGCTTTTGTACTTCTACATCTCCTGCTAATAAAGCTCAGGCTTTTTAACCAGCCCATAATAGTCCTGTCCCCTACAAATCCCCTAGCTCCCACTCTCCTTGCACCACTTAACATTGCTCCAAAGAAAATCACTGCAGATGCTGAAAATCTGAAATGAAACAGAAAATGTAGGAAATACTCAGCAGGTCAGGGAAAGTGTGTGAGAAATTAATTTTGCTCTCATTTAACATTGTCTTTTTTTTAAAAAGTGCCTCCCGTTTATCAGTGAACATACATCTTTCCAAATTTCTGACTGCAATGATTTGGGCGACGTGTTATTACAGACCACTGATGAATCATCAGGAGGTCACTGTACATTGTTTGCGGCTGACAAACCCGCACCCCTCTTTTATTTCCCCTCAATCTTCTTTGCAACAGAGAAAAGTATACACCCAGTTTTCTGCCTGATATTCCTCCTCCAATTAATACCTTCAATAACAGATTGACAACTCATTCACCTCAAAGCCATTTATGGGGTCCTACCATGCACCAAATGGTCACCACATCACGGATGTGACAAGTCACTTCCCTCAGAGTAATGACGCAGACATGGAGCACTTTGAGGTATTTCTGTGGGATGTGATAAGGCACTGTACAGAGACAAGCCTGTGTGCTTTTAATTGCATTCATCATAAGAAAATGTTTGGCAAATCTCGCTTCATCTGCTCCCAAGCACTTGACATACTGAGATGAATCTTATCGAAATACTCCACTCTGTCATCTGCAAGTGTTGCCACTGGGTCAGGAGCTTCAAACTAAGAGATTCCTGTCATTTCTTCCTCATATAAAATTTTAAGTAGGGCACTTTAATTGAATTTAAAATAAACCTCTGTTAGTTTCACAATGAAACAACTTCCTTTGTCTTCGTGTCTGGATTAATGCTCTCTAAGTTCCTTGGGGCACTTCTCTACATATATATATCCCCACATAAATGTGGGTATACATGTGTATGTATTGTACTCTCTGAGAAGTCATCACACATTGGGCCAACCTTTGCAACGTGGATACTTACAAAAGCTGCAAACTCCATTAGAATTATCAGAACATACAGCCGTAACCGCTGTTGATTGTTAAACCTTTTGTGATATTCTGAGCTGATAAAAGCTGCAGAGTGAATCCAAATTCATTACTTTCTTTAGATACATGTACGATGTTGAGATGTCAGGCAAAGCTTAGTGGGGAGCCTCTCACTTCCCTGCCTGTTCATATGTCTGTCTAAATGTTGCAATCATATCTGCTTCCACCACCACCCCTGGCAGTGTGTTCCACGCACCCACCACTCTCTGTGTAAAAACTTACCCCTGACATCCCCCTTGTACCTTCCTCCAATCACCTTAAAATTATGCCCCCTCGTATTAGCCTGTGAACTTATGCTGACTCTCGCTCCCCTCCAGAAATAAACCAGGGATATAAACATGACAGGAGACACAGAGACACCTGCAAGCAATGGAAGGAGGCTTCCCTGGAAGAGAAGCCGGACTAGGGAATTATGAAGAAGGACTGAACAAGGTTGGAATCTGTCCTCTAATACAAAGGTTGTTGAGGGGTCGTATTCTGAGTGGAGGTCGGTGACCAGTGGTGTACCTCAGGGATCTGTACTGGGACCGTTAATCTTTGTGATTTTTATAAATGACCTGGATGAGGAAGTGGAGGAGTGGGTTAGTAAGTTTGAGGATGACACGAAGGTTGGGGGTGTTGTGAATAGTTTGGAGGGCTGTCAGAGGTCACAGAGGGATATAGATAGGATGCAGAGTTGGGCTGAGAAGTGGCAGATGCAGTTCAACCCAGATAAGTGTGAAGTTGTTCATTTTGGTAGGTCAAATATGTTGGCGGAATATAGTCTTAATGGTAGGACTCTTGGCAGTGTGGAGGATCAGAGGGATCTTGGGGTCCGAGTCCATAGGACGCTCAAAGCAGCTGCACAGGTTGACTCTGTGGTTAAGAAGGCATATAGTGTATTGTCCTTCATCAATCAGGGAATTGAATTTAGGAGCCGTGAGGTATTGTTGCAGCTATATAGGTCCCTGGTCAGACCCCACTTGGAGTACTGTGCTCGGTTCTGGTCGCCTCACTACAGGAAAGATGTGGAAGCCATAGAGAGGGTGCAGAGGAGATTTACAAGGATGCTGCCTGGGATGCGGAGCATGCCTTATGAAAGCAGGTTGAGGGAACTCGGCCTTTTCTCCTTGGAGAGACGGAGGATGAGGGGGGACCTGATTGAGGTGTATAAGATGATGAGAGGTATTGATAGAGTAGATAGTCAGAGGCTTTTCCCCTGGGCTGAATTGGTGGCCACAAGAGGACATAGGTTTAAGGTGCTGGGGAGTAGATATAGAGGAGATGTCAGGGGTAAGTTTTTTACTCAGAGAGTGGTGAGTGTGTGGAATGGGCTGCCGGAAATGGTGGTGGAGGCTGATACGATAGGGTCTTACAAGAGACTGTTAGATCGGTATATGGAGCTGAGTAAAATAGAGGGCTATGGGTAAGCCTAGTAATTTCTAGGGTAGGGACATGTTCGGCACAGCTTTGTGGGCCGAAGGGCCTGAATTGTGCTGTAATTGTTCTATGTGCTAATAAATGGAAAGCTGAGCGGTGACCTGACAGAGGACTTTATAAATGATGAAAAGTTTCAGCTTCATTAAGAGTGGAGCTCAGAAAGCATCTTGGCTCGAGGAGCTGGCATTGGCTTTATTTGAAAACCAATCTAGTTTGCCCATTCCCTGCACCTCTGAAATAAATTTTCTGCTCTCATCGGCCCTCCCTCCCTCCTCTAGAGTGAGGTGGAGACTTTCACTGTCCAGATGAGCAACAGGTAAACCAAGATGCAACACACAGGGTGCAGGAGGAATTCAGCGGGTCAGGAAGCATCTGTGGCAGGAAATGGACAGTCAGTGTTTCGCCTTGATAACACTGGGTCTTGACCCAAAACAAAGACTGTCCATTTCCTCCCACAAATGCTGCCTGACCCTCTGAGTTCCTCCTGCACCTTGTGTCTTGCTCCAGATTCCAGCACCTGCAGTCTCTTGTGTCTCCAGATAAACCAAGGTGTCCGATCTCTATTGATGGTGAAGGGCAGAAGCCGAGCTTGCCACAGAGGCGCCCGGAGCTGTGTATAGGTGGGTGCGTGTGAATCAGCAAGGCCCTAACACGTGATGAGCATTTGCAGCGGGCTCCCTCCTGTCGGGTGCTCCCTCCAAGGTGATCTGTTGGCCAGTGAACGAGAGTCTGGGCAGGTGAGTGCCCCATTGCTGTGTGTGGGGTTGGAGGAGGTAACCTTGGGTTTCAGTCCTTCCTTTCTCTTGTGTATGCATGTGTATAGACCCCACTGGGCAGCATTGGGAACACTAAGTGCAGTCTGCTCCCACCTCCAGGGGCACCATTCTGACCCATACCCTGGGATTGCACTACTCCCCCCTCCAGAGGCATGGGTCTGACCCATATCCTGGGATCGCACCATTCCCCCCTCCAGGGGCACCATTCTGACCCATACCTTGGGATCACACCATTCTCCTGTCCAGCAGCACTGTTCTGACCCATACCCTGGGATCGCACTATTCCTCCCTCCAGGGGCACCATTCTGGCCCATATCCTGGGATCGCACCATTCCCCCTCCACGGGCACCGTGGTGTGGCTTGTGGTGATGAGGGGGTTGGCGGGCGCACACCGCGGTTTACCTGTTCGTACTTCTCGAGCTCGGTGTGGTAGATCTGCCGGATTTGTGTCAGCTTGGCCCTGTAGTCGGTGTGTTCCGCCGAGTTGTCCGTGCTCGAGCCCCCAGAGGTGGCTGCGGCAGCGGCTGCGGCAGTGGAGGCGGAGCCCCCGCCCTTCTCCGGCCCGGCCACGCCCTCCGCCAGCAGCATGTTGTCCAATCGCAGGAGCTGGGGGTCCGGCGGCTCCTCTTCCTGTGCTCCCCGGATACTCAACTCTGGAAGACAATGGGACTCCCTTTAGTAAGCCCAGCAAATCCCCGAGCCCTCCACCTGCTACCTGCTCCAGGGAAAGACCGATGGCCGTCCGGTTCAGGACAGTCATTGGAAATGGTCATTAGAGACTTGGCATGCCGCCGAACATAGAACATTACAGCACGGTACAGGACCTTCAGCCCACAATGTTGTGCCGACATTTTATCCCGCTCTAATATCTATCAACCCCTTCCCTCCCACATAGCCCTCCATTTTTCTATCATTCATGTGGCTATCTAAGAGTATCTTAAATGTCCCTAATGTAAGGGCAGGCACGATAACGTAGCAGTTAGCGCAATGCTATTACAGCGCCAGTGACCAGGGTTCAATTCCGGCCACTGTCTGTGAGGAGTTTGTATGTTCTCCCCGTGACTGCGTGGGTTTCCTCTGGGTGCTCTGGTTTCCTCCCACATTCCAAAGACATATGGGTTAGGGAGTTGTGGGCATGCTATATTGGCATTGGAAGCGTGGCGACACTTGCAGGCTGCCCCCAGAACACTCTACGCAAAATATGTATTTCACTGTGTGTTTCGATGTACATGTGACTAATAAAGATCTTATCTTATCTGCCTCCACCACCTCTGCCGGCAGTGCATTCCATGGACCCACCACTCTCTGTGTGAAAAAACTTACCTCTGACATCCCCCTTGTACCTTCCTCCAATTACCTTAAAATTATGTCCCCTCGTGTTAGCCATTTTCACCCTGGGAAAAAGTCTCTGACTGTCCACTCGGTCTATGCCTCTCATCATCTCGTACACAACAACCTTCGACAGATGCACTGACGGAAGTATCCTGAGTGATTCCACCATAGCCTGGTACAGCAACTTGAAAGCACAGGAATGCAGGAGGCTGCAGAGAGTAGTGGAAACAGCTCGGTCCATCACAGGCACAGCCCTTCCCACCATGGACAGCATCCACAGGAGACACTGCCTCAAGAAGGTGGCATCTATCATCAGGGATCCCTACCATCTGGGTCATGCCATCTTCTCACTGCTACCGTCAGGCAGGAGCTACAGAATCCTGAAGTCCCACACTACCAGGTTCAGGAACAGCTACTTTCCTACAACCATCAGGTTCTTGAACTGACCTGCACAACCCTAACCTTAACCCTACCTCAGCAATGGAATGCTACGGACCACCTCTTGCACTGCCATGGACATGTCTCTGTGTTTTTTTGCACTAATGTCTTGTTTTGCAGTCTTTTTTTCTTTACTGTCTTATATAATTTATGTTCTGTGTGTTGTCTGTACCTACGAGCCTGCGATGCTGCTGCAGGCAAGTTTTCCATTGTACCTGTACCTTGCCGTACTTGTGTACATGACAATAATCTCGACTTGACTTTTTAGGTGACTGGAGGCTTTAAAGCTGGGTAATGTTATAAGATTCCCAACATCCATCCCTTCCATGGAGTGAGAAGGAGAGATATTTTACTCATCTGTCTCTGGACCCTGAACTGGAAATTTACTGGGAAGCAGTTCCATTTGTATCCGTTGTATCCCTGGCCTCACTCTCCAAGCTGGCTCAGGGATCTCTGAAGGATCTCAAATCTGTCTAGTGAGGTTGGACCTAGAAGCAGGTGTGCAGGCAATGTAGCAGACTACCAGCGGCAGTGTGCCCTGCCCAAACTGCACGTGTTTTCTCCAACATGGTGGCCTTGCTTCAAGCATCAAGGTGGAGCGGGGCTGGTACTGAACCTTTGTGCTGAAGACTGAGCTGAGAAAACACAGACGCCTTCTGCTTCTGGAAAGGAGGGAGCTTGAGAGGGAGCAGATACAGTCCTAGTCTGAAGCAGCTTCATATTACCACACAGTATGTACACATTAGGCACAAACTACAGAAGGGGCACTCTGCCCACAGATATTGTGACCTACAGAGGCCACTTCCCACAGAGGGAGCACTGTGGAGACAGAGATTATGTCTACAAAGGGCACCTTCTACAGAGGCCATGATTACAGACATCACGTCTACACTGTCCGCAGAGGCCACCGTCTACAGAGGTCACCATCCACAGAAGCCACTGTCCAGAGAGGATCATGATTACAGTCTGTCTACAGAGGCCATTGATTGCAGAAGGAGCACCTTGTACACAGAGAACCTTGATTACAGAAGTCACTGTAATTACACTTCTCGCTGCCTCAGGAAGCAGCCAACATAGTCAAGGACCCCTCCCATCGCAGTCATTCTCTCTTCTCTCCCTTTCCATCTGGCAGAAGATACAAAAAGTTTGAAAACACACACAACCAGGCTCAAGGACAGCTTCTATCCCAGTGTTATAGGACTCTTGAATGAACCTCTTGTACGATAATGATGAACTCTTGATCTCACAATCTACCTCGTCGTGGCCTTTGCACCTTATTGTCTGCACTTTCTCTGCAATTGTAGCACTTTATTCTGCATTCTGTTATTGCTTTTCCCTTTGTACTACCTCAATGTACTGATGTTTTGAAATGATGTCTGGATGGTATGCAAAACAAATTTTTCCACTGTATCTCAGTACGAGGAACAATTCTACCGACTACAAAGGGAGCATAATGTTCTTTACACCAACGTGTATTTGGGAGTGCCAGTGTCTAGAGGTGGGATTGGTCTATCAAGTTAACCCCCATTGGTGTGCCATTTCCTGAAAGTGCTGTGGGAATGAAAACCATTTGGAAGGTGGCCCTAAGTGGAAGATGGCAGAGGGGTGAGGCTGCAGGAACCTCAGTCCCAGGAGCCTGCAAACTCTTCCACCTCCTTCAAGCAGGCTGCACTGCCCCCTCAATCTCTCAATTCAGTGAGGCACGATTAATAGGTCAGATTGGTTGCTGCCATTTGTCCTTCTATCAACCTGAAAAATAAGTGAATGTAACCAGGTATCTGCTCATTACCAGCAGGATGTCCATCAGGTTTGTTGTCAGCTTCACTTCAGTTTCTGGTGGGCAGGCCACAGGTACCGGTTGGCCTGTGGGAGTTGAAACTTCCTCTCCTCCTCCACCAGGAGTCAAAGGGACACCAATAGGCAAAGGGAGCTGGAGTGATGCCCATCAGAACAGCACCAGCACGGGACAATGCTGAACATGGTTAGGAGACAGTCAAAGTCAAGGTTGAGTTTATTGTCATCCGCACACCTGCATGTATGCACAGCTGCAGTGAAAAACTTACTTGCAGCAGCATCAAAGGCACATGGCATGTGTTACGCAACATTCACAAAAAAAAACATAAATTAAACACAATTTTTACAAGAAAGAACACAATTAGAACAAAATGAACAAAGTCCATTGTAGTGCCAAGTTGTCATAGTGTTGCCGTACTGAGGTAGTGATTAGGGTTGTGCAGGTTGGTTCAAGAACCGAAGGGTCAAAGGGAAGTAGCTGTTCTTAAACCTGGTGGTGTGGGACTTCAGGCTTCTGTACCTCCTGCCCAATGGTAGCTGCGAGAAGATGGCATGGCCCGGATGGTGGGGATCTTTGATAATAGATGCTACCTTCTTGAGGCAGCACCTTCTGTAGATACTACCGATGGTGGGGAGGGATGAGCCTGTGATGTATTGGGCTGAGTCCACTACTCTCTGCAGTTTCTTACATTCCTGTGCATTTGAACTGCAGTACCAGGCCATGATACAACCAGTCAGGATACTTTCAACAGTACATCTGTAGCAGTTTGTCAGAGTGTTCAGTGACAAGTTGAACCTCCAAAGCAAGTAAAGACACTGGTGTGCCTTCCTTGTGATTGCACCTATGTGCTGGGCCCAGAACAGGTCATGCAACATGTTAACACCCTGGAATTTAAAGCCGCTAACTCTCTCCACCGCCGATCCCCCCAATGCATGTTCGCCCTCCTTCCCTTTTCTTCTAGAAGGGGTGAGCTTGAGACTACTGTTGCCGTCCCTTTCCTCCACCACCCCATTCTTCAAACCCAGGTACACTAGACAAAGACCAATGGGACAGGGTCATTAACACACCAGTGCCTACCCTTGGACATCCCGAATGGCAGCCCACGGAAAAATAATTCTTCACCTGTCACAGCTCTTGCGCAGTTCAGGAAACACATATCCCCCCCACTCCCGGCTACATCCCATTTCCATAGGCCCGCTCGTGTGTCCCTCATCCTGTCTCCAATCAGAAATATAGGTAAGTCCACCTTAACTTGAGTGCATTTCCCATTCATTCCATTTCACATTTACTCCATTCAATGCTCTTCCGGCAACTCCCCCACCACACTCCCCACCACCCCCCCCCCCCACCCACACAAGCATTTGCCAGGAATTCCTGCCATATTCCAATATGTCATGCTTCCTTCTAACCCGGGAATTTCCAAGCAGCCCATGCAACTCGCGAGCACAATCGCGCTCACACTTGCAGGCAGGACTTTGGTTTAGACTATCCCGTGGGATCCGGGCATTGCTGGGAAATCCAACAGTCACCACCCTACCCTGACTGCCCTCCAGTGGTGCTACAGCTCCCATAGCTGCACCCACAATTACAGGGTATGTCTCTGCTCCTGGCAGGTAGTTAGTGACCCCTTTACAATCCTCTAAACATCAAATCGCTCACCTCGATGGAAATATAAATGAAACCACCATTAGCTTCCTCAATATTGGGCCTAAAACACAGCATCTGCCCCAGAACCATCCCTGCTCTTACCACAACGTCTGGTGGTCAGTCCCAGAGACTGTTCCAAAAAAAAACAAACTGCTGGAGGAACTCAGCAGGTCAAGTAAGATCTGTAGAGGTGAGGGGATTCCACTGCCTCCACAGAGGCTGCTCAACCTGCTGAGTTCCACCAGCAGTTTATTTTTCACTCCAGATTCCAGCATCTACAGTCTCTCTTGAATCTCCAGAGATTGTTGAACTCACCAAGTGCTAATTTCCTTCATTCAGTGTACACTAAATCCTCCTTACCTGCAAGGGATAGGGGCATTCACCTTGCAGATAACAAAACAATGCTAATGCCATGAAGATCTTCTCTTTTGCACCCAATTTATCCCCTTAAATAAAAGCATTAACATTAATAAAGATGAAAGAAGTTAAATACTGAAAAGGAAACAATATTAACTTATGAACTACTTCCATTGAAACCTACAAAGCAGTGATCAGTTTCAAAATCGGTGTAGCTGTGTAAACTTTGAGAACAGTGCACAGTGGGGAGCCACTTGATACAAGAGGCTGAGAAACTGATTACTTATTTTATACAGACAGTGACTGGTTCCTCAATGTGTGTATGTACATAGGTATATTAGAAAAAAATTTGAGATGGAGTCTGGGATGGATCCATGTACAGCAAATCTACAGATAACAGGGATCTGCAAATGGTCAGTTAAAAAATGGACCTACTGCAGTGGAACAACTAGAAGGGATATGGTTGTTGATGTTCATCTAATGTCTATTGCTTGTTATGTCAAGTCAATTCCCAAAGGCCCTGTCTGTGAAGTTCAGCCATTCAGGAAGCAACATCTTAGGTTTGATAAGCAATCACTAAACAGTTAGCTGATTTCATCTCGGAACAAGTGTCTCACATTCTCCAGATCTAAAGCTATGAAGATTTAGTTCTAAATTTGCAAGAGCATTTAGTAATTGAACATACTAACACTGTGGCACAGCTAGTAGAGCTGCTGCCTCACAGGTCAAGTGACCAAGCCTTGATCCTAACTTCTGTCTGCATGGAGTTTGCATGTCTCCTTGTGACCACATGGGTTTCCCCGGGGTGCTCCACTTTCCTCCCACATCCCAAAGACATGCAAGTTAGTAGGTTAATCGGCCACTGTAAGTTGCCCCTAGTGTGTAGGGGAGTGGTAGAATCTGGGGGGAGTTGATGGGAATGTGGGGAGAATAAAATGGGATTAGTGTAGGATTGGTGTAAATGGATAGTTGATGGTTGGCAGTGGCTGAAGGGCCTGATTCCATGCTGTATGATTCAGTGACTCTTTGAACATACACAGTGTCCTGCCATTTAACCATTGGTTTGGAGTATCCCCAATAACAGCTAGTGCCTTTAACATGTTCAAATCTCCCAAAGAGCTTCATGAGACTAAACCTTGTACTCAGCCTCATAATTAAAACACTCGGCCAAAATTTGGTGAAAGGTTTCACATTCTGAATGCCATAGGAAAGAAAATTAGCAGAGAGACAAAGAGTTAGGGGGAATGAACATTAGTTATGACTGATGTAGAGCCACCAACACTAAAGAGATTAAATTTGGTCTCTTAAGAGCCTCGATGTAGGGGAGCATATGCTACGTCCATACCAACCTTCAAGTCCCATCTACACTAAACCCACGGTAAAAATATCAGCCTCAAAAGTAGAATTGGCATCCCCTGTTAGAAGTACCAGCCCCATTATAAATATACCAGGCCCATTGGAGCCAAAGCAGCCTCATTTTAGAAATGCTGGATCTTGCATAGAATTGCTAGCCTTATGGGAGATGTACCAGTCCCATGTAGGAGTATCAGCCTCACTACTGATAAACTAGCCCCTTGGAAGAACTACCAGTCCCACAGTAAAAATAGCAATCCCATGGTTGAATTACCAATCCCTGTTAGGAGTCCAGACTCAAATATTAGACCCATGGTAGAAAAAACAACATCATTTAGAAATACCAGACCTAGGATAGAAATACAAGCTCCTTGGTAGCTAGACCAGCCCCTTAACTGAATTAGCAGTCCCACTGTGGAAAAACCTGCCCCTTGGTTCTGCAGAGTAAGGTCACCATGCAATTCCATAGTAAGTTGCCTCACTTGCATCCAGTTTGTGGACCCATTGTGGTCTCTCAGCATCTTGCCACATGCATCACCAGCGTGGACCAACCCTTGGCTTTTAGGTGATTCTCTAAAGAACACAGTCTGGAGATCTCAGCTCAGCTCTCCATGTCTTAGAAAATGATCAGGTTTATCAAATGCAGTTCTCTCCAAATGTTCACAACTGTCTCCAAGAAAAAGACCAGTTAATTATACTAACCTACACCTCTCCTGACTTTAACTTCAAAATCAAACTACTATTTGCCAGTGAATTATATCCAGGCACGAAGGTAGTTTAGTCTAATTGAAAAACAACTTTGGAAAACTTCCCAATCGGTGGAGTAACTTCTTGTGAGTGATCTAGAATAAACAATTAAAACTAACATCTCTTGTTTTAGATCTTTGAAAACTCTTTACTATCCGATACAGCTTTTCCATAAAATTGTTAAACTTTAAGTTACTAGCAGAGTCTTCTTTTGCTTATTTAAATCCCAGAAAGGTCCAGAAACATCCTTCTATGTTGAGCCTCTGTTCATTTCCCATTCCTAAATGAACAACATTTTGTTGGACTGACAGTATAGAATTCACGCCAATTAAAACTTCATGCAACTAAACCCCAAACTCTTTATTCAGAAACTGCAGCCAATGTCTATGCATTTTATCAGGTTTAAGGTTGATTTTTCTTTGTGTATCCAGTTCCAGAAAATAGCGAATGAACCCAAATGTACGAAGTCCAAACCCCTAACAAAGTCTTGTCCCAGCTGTCACACTGCTGCATGGTTGCAGACAACTGCTGAAATTCTTGAAGCTGCAAACCTCTTGCAGTTCAAAAGCCTTCATCAACTATTCAGAAAGTAAAAAAATAAATCATTTGTGGCTCTGCTTAAGAGCCCAGGGGGTTAATTTATCACCTAAGGCAGAACATCCATTGAAAATTAATCAATTTGAACACACGAGTTGTCAGTGGCAAGGGTTAATCTCTCTACAGTTTATCAACTTTGGCAGCACTTCAACTTAAAGTGGATGAGTGTGATTACAATAATTCCAACCTTTTATACTGCATCTTGACTTTTAGAAATCACACAATGGTTACATCAGGGATCCAAAAGTCAAATAGAACATTAGAACCCACAACCCATGTCTTTGTTGACTTAAGAGGAAAAAAAATCAGCCTCATAAAAGGAACACAATGTTTGAGATTATACCCCAATTGTTCCCAAACTATTTCCCAAAATGCCAATTCAAATTATTCACTGATTGCCAATAAAAGCAAGGATGTACTGCTGAGGATCTATAAGGTGTTGTTCAGACTGCATTTGGGATATTGTGAGTAACTTTGGGTCCTGTATCCAAGGATACGGATCTAAGGATGTGCTGGCCCTGGATAGGGTCCAGAGGAGGTTCACAAGAATGATCCCAGGAATGAACGATTTAACATATGAGGAGCACTAAATAGCTCTGGGCCTGTACTCCAGAGTTCAGAAGGATGAGGGAGGGATCTCATTGAAACTTACCGAACACTGAAAGGCCTGGATAGAGTGGACTTCAAGAGGAAGTTTCCATGTGTAGGAGAGTCTAGGATCTGAGGGCACAGCCTCAGAATTAAGGGACATCCCTTTTAAAACTGAGGTGTGGAGGTATTTCTTCAGAGGGTGGTGAACTGGGTTCTGTCTGGGTGGAGTTTGCATGTTCTCCCTGTGACTGAGTGAGTTTCCTCCAGGTGCTCCCATTTCCTCCCACGGATGTGTGAGTCAGTAAGTTGATAGGCTGCTGTAAATTGCCGCTTGTGTGTAGAATTTGGGGGAGTTGATGGGATTTGTAGGGAGGATAAAAAATGGGGGTTAATGTGGGATTGGTGTAAGTGGGTGCTTGATGGTTTGTGAAGACTTGGTGGGTTGAAGCACCTTTTTCCATGCTGTATGACTCTAATACTTCTAACAAAGGCAGGACAGCAAAGGGTTAACAACTTTTCAGTAATGGGTTCTGAACCTGAATAACAGGCAGGTGGAGTCTCAGGCAGATCTCATATTCATAGAACTTCTTAAAGAGACACTGCTTCTTATTTAAAAAAATGCTTTGTGTGTGTCTCTCACTCTCACTCTCACACTCACTCACTCACTATATGTCCAGACAGAGACAACAAAGGATTAATTCAAATATCCTCACAATATACACTTAACAAATACTGCTTGTGATATGTATAAATGACCTGGATGAAAATGTGGATGGGTGGGTTAGTAAGTTTGTAGACAATAGACTGGTGTTGTGGATAGTGTAGAAGATTGCTAAAAGTTACAGTGGAATATAGATCAGTTGCAGATGGAGTTTAATCCTGGCAGGTGTGAGTGTTGCACTATGGAAGATCAACTATAAGGGACAGTACACTGTTAATGGTAGATCCATAACAGTGTTGATGTTCAGAGAGATCTTGGGGTCCAAGTCCATAGCTCCCTGAAAGTGGCTGCACAGGTTGATAAGGTGGTAAAGAAGGTGTAGGACATGCTTGCCTTTATTAGTTGAGGCACTGAGTTCCAGAGTCAGGAAGATATGCTGCAGCTTTATAAAACCCTGGTCAGGCCACATATGCAGTGTTGCATTTAATTCTAGTCACCCCACTATAGGAAGGATGTGGAGGCTTTGGAGAGGGTGCAGAAGAGGTTTATCAGGATGTTATCTGCATTAGACAGCATATGCTATAAGGAGAGGTTGGACAAACTTGGGTTGTTTTCTCTGGAGCGGCGGAGGCTGAGGGGAGATCTGATAGAAGTTTATAAAATTATGAGAGGCACAGATAGAGTAGACAGCCAGTATCTTTTTCCCAGGGTCGAAATGTCTAATACTAGAGGGCATGCATTTAAGGTGAGAGGGGATAAGTTAGAAAAGAGATGTGTGGGCCAAGTTTTTTTAAACAGAGAGTGATGTGTACCTGGAATGTGCTGCCAGGGATGGTGGTGGAGGCAGATACGATAGAGGCACTTAAGAGACTCTTAGGTTGGCACATGAATGTGCAAAGAATGGAGGGATATGGATTTGTGCAGGCAGAAGGGCTTAGTTTACATAGAACATAGAACAGTACAGTACAGGCCCTTCGGCCCACAATGTTGTGCCGACATTTTATCCTGCTCTAAGATCTATCTAGTTTGGCATTTAATTACCAGTTTAATTAGTCTGGCACAACATCATGGGCCGAAGGGCCTGTTCCTGTGCTGTACTGTTCCATGTTCTTTCAGACTTGTAGCATCCATTCCTTTTAAATCAGTTCAGAGAAAAAAATATGACATGTTTTCAAGGGTTAAGCAGCACAGCTTAAAACACAATCATGTGCACTTCTGGGCTTTAGAACAAAGGAATCCTAGAAGTCGTTGATCATCTAAACACATGCATTTATCCACTCCATATAAAGCTAAACACAGCAGTTTGCCTCACATTCCGATCTCTGATCTATGATAGATCTGGTATTATAAAACTTGGTTCTTAAGAACTTGTAGTTTTGTTGTCAATATGACCATAATGTTATTACCATGGCCTTATCTGTTTGGTCTCTTCTCACTGTGTTGGACTGTGTTCTAGCACTATTCGCTCATTCATTTGCCACTCTAATTCCCAGATCTTCTGTAACATTTTACTACATCTGCAGGCATGGTGAAGAGCCATCACACTGCCCCCTAAACATGTGAAGCTCCCCCTTGCTGCGGGCATTCCTTGCCTTCCTCGTGTACTCAGGATTCTCACCAATCAGGATTGATTCTACTTGAGTCTCTCTGACTTTAAATTTGCCCCCTATGCCTGCCCTTCTAGCTCGACATGAATCATTGGTAGGGGAGCATTTTCAAATGAATAATACTCACCCGAACATTGGACTGCCCTTGGAACAAACCAGCAAACCCTGCTAACTATGGCAATTGTTGTGGGAGTTCAGTTACCCTCTGCACCTACAGTAACAGTCAAGAATCAAGTTCCATTGTGCACTGGTCTACATGAGCTTGTGCAAGCAAGTCACCGCGGTACAGAGCTCTGGGATGACTAAAATGATCACAAATCATGAGAGCTTCTTGTTCCAGTGTGAATCTGTGACAACATCTCCTCCTTGCAGACAATCAACACAGGCGCACCTCAAGGATGTGTGCTTAGCCCACTGCTCTGCTCTCTCTGCATTCATGACTGTGTGGCTAAGCACAGCTCAAACGCCATTTATAAACTTGCCAACGACACCTCTGTTGTTGATAAAATCTCAGATGGTGATGAGGGGGCGTACAGGAGTGAAATAGATCAGCTGGTTGAGTGGTGTTGCAACAACAACCTTGCATTCAATGTCAGCGAGACCAAGGAACTGATTGTGGACTTCAGGAAGGGAAAGTTGGGAGAACACACACCAGTCCTCACTGAGGGGTAAGCGGTGGAAAGGGTGAAAAGCTTCAAGTTCCTGGGTGTCAGCATCTCAGAGGATATATCCTGGGCCCAACACATTGAGGCAATCATGAAGAAGGCACGCCAGCAGCTCGATTTTGTTAGGAGATTGAGGAGATTTGGTATGTCACTGAAGACTCTTGCAAATTTCTATAGGTGTACAATGGAGATCATTCTGACTGGTTGCATCACAGCCTGTTATGGAGGCTCCAATGCACAGGATCGCAAGAGGCTGCAGAGGGTTGTAGACTCAGCCAGCTCCATCGTGGGCCCAACCCTCCCCTCCATCAAGGACATCTTCAAGAGGTGGTGCCTCGAAAGGGCAGCATCATCACTAAGGACCCTCACTATCCGGGACATGCCCTCTTCACATTACGACCATTGGGGAGGAGGTACAGAAGCCTGAAAACTCGCACTCAGTGATTCAGAAACAGATTCTTCCCCTCTGCCACCAGATTCCTGAATGGTCAATGAACCCATGAACTCTACCTTGTTATTCCTTTTATTTTGCACTATTTATTTATTTAGTAATTTGTAGTAATTTTATGTCTTGCACTGGACTGCTGCCGCAAAACAACAAATTTCACGTCATATGTCAGTGATAATAAATCTGATTCTGATTCCTAGGTGTGAATATCACCAACCATTTGTCCTGGCCCAGCCACGCAGACACTATGGCCAAGAAAGCATGCTAGGGCCTCAACCTCCTCAGAAGGCTAAGGTAATTTGGCATGTCCCCGATGACTTACCAACTTTTACAGATACACCATAGAAAGCATCCCATCCAGATGCACCACAGCTTGGTAAGGCAACTGCTCTGCCCAAGACTCCAAGAAATTGTAGAGTTGTGAATACAGCCCAGTCCGTCACACAAACCAACCTCCATCAACTCCATCTACACTTCCCACTGCCTCAGGAAAGCAGTTAAAATAATCAAGGACCCCTCCACCAACTTGCCCCAGATTAACATCTGCACACTATTGGTAATTTACAGCTGCCAATTAAACCTTTGGGACATGGGAGGAAACCAGATCACCTTACTAAAACCCACACGGAGAACATGGAAACTCAACACAGACAGCGCCAGAGGTCAGGATCTAACCCAGATATCTGGAGCTGTGAGGCAGCAGCTTTATATGCAGTGCCACTGTGCCATCCCTTTACAAGCCCCTTTGCAGAAATACAAGTCCCTTGGTAGGAATAGCAGCCACATGATGGGTAGGAATGGCAGGCACAGTAGTGTAGCAGTTAGGGTAACGCTATTATAGCGCCAGTGACCCAGGTTCAATTCCGGCCACTGTCTGTAAAGAGTTTGTACATTCTCTCCATGTCTGCGTGAGTTTCCTCTGGGTACTCTGGTTTCCTCCCACTTTCTAAAGACGTGCGGGTTAGGAAATTGTGGGCATGCTATGTTGGCGGCGGAAGCGTGGCGACACTTGTGGGCTGCCCCCAGAACACTCTACGCAAAAGATGCATTTCACTGTGTGTTTCGATGTACATACGACTAATAAAGATATCTTAAATCTTATTTAAGAAGTGTCTGGATGAGCACTTGAATCGCCAAGGTATGGAAGGCTGTGGGCCAAGTGCTGGAAGGTGGGATTGATATGGATGGGTGCCCTCTGGTTCGTTTGGACATGGTGGGCCCAATGGTCTGTTTCCCTGCTGTGTGACTCTATGACTCGATGCTTCTGCAGTTCAATAGCTACAGTGAAAGGACTTTATATTATAGTGAGTAGTATTTGCTGTGGGATAAGGTCCTTAATGCAATTAGTATTCTTTAATTAAGGGGAGGAATAAAAGAACTTAAAGGGTAATTCATGGCAGGGCAGCTCAGACCTGTGGAACATTGCTCCCTTGTCACATGCGAAGTCATGGATACGCCCAGTATCAGTGGTGACCATGTGTGCAAGGTGAGTATCCAGCTGCAGCCAGTGGACAAACGCTTTATGGAGCTGGAGTTCTGGATGGAACCATTGTGGAGCATTTGCAATGCTGAGATGTTTTAAGGATATCATGTTTGGGAATGTAGTCATACTGCAGGTAAAGACTGCAGTGGCAGGAAGGGGATGGGTGACCACCAGGCAGAGTAGAAAAGACATATAGTGCAAGAACTCCCTGTGGCCATTCCTCTCTCCAATAGATACATTGTTTTGGATTCTGTTGGGGGAGATGGCTTCTCAACGGGAAGGCAGCAAGACCCTAGCTCAAGGCAGCACAGGATGGGAGGAAGTCGACTAGAAGAACCACACCAATGAACAAATCAATAGTAGGGGGAACAGACAGGCATTTCTGTAGCTGCAAACGAAATCCAGGATGGTATGTTGCCTCCCTGGTGTTAGGGTCAAGGAAGGTTTAAACTAGAATGACAGGGGAATGGGAATCTAAGCACAGTGATTAGAGAGTGAAAATGAAGGTCGGAAAGAAAAAGAACATTATAATGGAAGCAGTTAAAAAAAAGATAAGGTTTTAAACAGGCAAGCCTGAAATTTTTTTATTTTAATGCTAAAAGTACTTGTATGAAGGTAGGTAAACTCACAGCACAAATAGAGGTAACTAGGTATGATTACAGGTACAGATAACAGGTACAGAAGCCAGAAGTCCCACACCACCATGTTCAAGAACAGCTACTTCCTTTCAACCATTCGATTTGCACAACCCCAATCACTACCTCAGTATAGCAACACTGTGACCACATTGCACTAAAATTGACCTTTTTTTGTTCTAGTTGTGCTATTATTTGTAAAACTTTTTGTGTATAATTTATGTTTTTCTTGTGACTGCTGCTTATATGATGCTATGTGCCTGTGATGCTGCTGCAAGGAAGTTTTTTTATTGCACCTGAGCATACATGTACTTGTGCACGTGACAATAAACTCGACTTTGATGACCTGTTGGCTATCGCAGAGACATTGAGAGGATCAAAGCTGGGGGCTCAGTGGTGGGGTATACTTGACACGGGAAAGGTAGGCAGGAAGGAATAGGTGGTGATAAGAGATAAGTAAGCACAGTTGTGAGAGATGATCTGGATTGAGAAGAGGTTGATTACATGTGGGTGGAGGTTAGAAACAGCAAAAGAAAGAAGACATTGGTAGAAGTGTATGGACCAGTAAATCGTAGCCACACTGTAGGAAAGGGTGTAAAGCAACAAGTAACGGGGGCATGCATAATGAGCAATAATTATAGGAGACTTTAATCTTCATGTCTATCAGGTTAAACAAGTTGGAAAGGGCAGCTATAAGAATAAATTCATGGAGTGCATTTGGGATAGCTTCCAAGAGCAATACATTCTTGTTCTTGGAAACTACAAGAGCCAGCTAATGGAGGCTATCTTGTATCTGGTAACGAGTAATGATACAAGTTTAATAAATGACCCCAGAGTAAAAGATCCCCTAAAAAGTCTGACCATAGCATGATCGAATTTTGAATTCAGTTTGATGTGGGAAACTTGGGTTAGAAACAACAATGTCTCACTTAATTGCAATGGAATGAGGAGAGAGTTGGTTAAAGTGGACCAGGCCTTAGATTGGTACCGGTATTGGCAATGAGTAGATCTGCAGAGAGCAGCATGCAACGAGTCGCCACGCTCTGGCATGATCAGTATGGATGGGATGCAAAATAAAGTTTTTCACTGTATCTTGGTACATGTGACAAGAATAAACCAATTACCAATTAAACTCAGAATCTAGCCTTGAAGTACAAAAAAGATATTAAAGAGAGAAAGAAAAGATTATGTTCATGCCGGCTCTCAAAGTAATCTTATCAATCTCAGTGCCCATTTATTCCCCTATTATCCAATTTCTCTCACATGCCCAGCAATTTACAGTGGCCTATCAACTACCAGCATATCCCTAGGATGTGGGAGAAAACCAGAACACTCAAGGGGAACCCACACAGTCACAGGGAGAATGTGCAGATGCACACAGACAGCACCCGTCAGGATCGAACCCAGGGTGTTAGAGCTGTGAGACAGTGTGTGTGGCTACAAATACCAGGGTCCCTGAAAAGGGACCCAAGTGGTCCTTATCTAGTGTATTTGGTAGAAAGCATCAAAAGTTAAAATACTGAATGATAGATGGGTGGGATCCAAGTTGGGATCCTGGATACCAGGGAGAATGGTGGATAAAACAGCATGAAAGTATGGAAGAGAAGAGAGGAGTTGTTTCCATAATACAAGATATATCTGGACAGGGAAAAACCTAGGTCTTGGAAGCAATTTTGAACTAAAGACTAAAGATTAAAGTTTTAATTACAGATATTGGCAAGTTGTCTATCAATGACATTTCAGACATCTGAGGGGAATGGGAGATAAGAGGTGGTCTTGAAGTCAAAATTCAGTTATTGTGTCTGGTGGTAAGTGAATGGAGCTGTTAAAACAGTGTTTTAATTTGATTGCAGCAAGAAGTTACCTTTGTTTCACCAAATCTAAATTGAAATGAATGGCATTGTTTAGTCTTAATTCCATCCAAGGATTAGTTTACAAGTTTAGAGAAATCACATAACTGACTGACAAGGTGCAAAGGATTAACAACTTCAAGCTCTCTTTCAAAGACATGGTCCTCACACTAAGAATTGACCGGGAAAAATACTCAAAGGCACTTTCACATAAACTGAATTTAAGCACAATTTGGTTCCACTAATACATATCTGAGAGCTAGTTTTTGGATTGGTTCCTTCCACAGGGAGCCTTTGTTGGATAAGAAGGAACTATAAATTTGATTAAGGATTTTAGTTAGAGGCTTTAAATGTTCTAATCAATTTTGGATCCTCTAGATAGACTTGCTGTGAGTTTTTAAAAGTCAAAAAGAAATATAAAAGGATTAATTTATTAAAATATCAGATTCACACTCTCTGGCTTGAAATGTTGACAGCACAACTAAGTACAGAGACATTAACCCTTTCTATGGACAACTAGACAATGGACTTTTAATTGAGCAAGGAGGAATGAAGTTTAATAAAAACCTGCTCATCCGGCAGTAGAATTTGTTTCTAATTCAGAAGTGAAAAAACATCAAAGTTGCAATACATCAGGGCATATTAAGACATTTCTGGGATTAAATTTACCAATGGATTTTAGCCTGGTGTTGAAGTCAGGAAAACTGTGGTTAAGAATAGGTACTTTCTCTTGGAGAAGTTTGTGTCCTTATCTATGAAGGCCAAAGGATGGAGTGCATTGGATGGTGCCTGTGGCATGATGCTGAGTTGTCACTGTGGATGTTCAAGAGTGATTGGTTGTGAGGGAGGCAGCAGGCTGTGGAAATGTAGGGTGAACTTGTACTGAGGAATGGGTCTTAGACATGCAGTTACTTAATGATAACATATCATGAAATGGTTAATGTGGCTGGAGACAGAGTCAATGCAAAGAGGTTATGTTAGGACAAATCAACATTAGGATTAAAGAGGAATATAGATTTTGGATGAGAACCGGAGAACTAAGAAGAGATAATCACTGATCACCTATCAGATGGAGATGTTTAAAAAGCGCACTGGAAACTCCTTGTATCTATTTTTGCAATTTTATTAATAGTCAGGTCAAATCAAGTTTATTGTCATGTGCACAAGTACACGTATGCACAATTGCAATGAAAAACTTACTTGCAGCAGCATCACAGGCACATAGCACATTATAAGCAGCATTCACAAGAAAAACAAACGTTAAACATAAATTATACAATTTTTTTTACAAGAAAGAACACAATTAGAACAAAAAGTCAATTTTAGTGTTGCTAAGCTGTAGTGATCAGGGTTTTGTTGGTTGGTTCAAGAATCGAATGGTTTGAAGGGAAGTAGCTGTTCTTGAAGTCGGTGGTGTGGGACTTCAGGCTTCTGTACCTCCTGCCTGATGGTAGCTGTGAAAAGATGGCATGGCCCGGATGGTGGGGATCTTTGATGATGGATGTTGTAGTATGTATGTCGTCATGAATGCCATGATAACTAACATCAGGGAAGTGATATTCTGATGGAGAGTCCTGACAGATTGACTCAGACTGGAAGACTCACTTCCATGGTAAAGCCCTGACAGCAGTGAGTAAATTAATAGGAATTAAGCAGAAATTCCACATCCTCTCCCAGCCTGGAGTGCAAACTGAGTGGAGAGAACAATTGAGATCTTAAAAATCCGAGGCAAAAGTGATTCATGCAATACGCAAGTCATGGGCAACAAATAATTCTAAAGAAGGCAACACTCAATTGAACCAGTAGCTCAACACTTATGAGACCATCGGACGGTCTAGTCACGGAGGTGGGAGATGGCTGAGTCCTGAAGGGTAGGGTCAGGGCATGGGGTTCAAACTAGCAACCAGCTGAAGGATATGAGGCAGGCAGGAAGCTCAGGACAAGGTGGGAGGTTAAGAGCCCAAGGCAATTCCACCAAAGGTGGGAATTGGGAAGAGTGTCTCCAGATGATTCAGATTCAGGCTCCAGTGGATGGTCCTGCATGAAGTACTGACAATGTGGTACGTGTGTGTGTGCGCATGTGTGTGTATGTACATGACTGGAAAGTCCACTAACCTACGTTGATGGAGTATGGTGAACTCCATCCCCTTTACAGGCCGTAAGAGATCGAAGGAGACCAGTGCCAAGACTAGACCGTCCGATGGTCTCATAAGTGTTGAGCTAGTGGTTCAATTGAGTGTTGCCCTCTTTAGAATTATTTGTTGCCCATGACTTGCGTATTGTATGAATCACTTTTGCCTCGGATTTTTAAGATCTCAATTGTTCTCTCCACTCTGTTTGCACTCCAAGCTGGGAGAGGATGTGGAATTTCTGCTCAATTCCTATTAATTTACTCACTGCTGTTAGGGCCTTACCATGGAAGTGAGTCTTCCAGCCTGAGTCAATCTGTCAGGACTCCCCATCAGAATATCACTTCCCTGATGTTAGTTATCATGACATTCATGACTACATAGAAGGCAGCATTGTTAGAAGTGTCCAGCGATAACCAGTGGACTCTGAATGAGTGGATACTTCAAGAGTGACCACAGCCAGGATTGCAGACTGGATAATGGGAAGGAACCTGACGTTGACAATGCTTCTGACACCGCCACTCACCTACGACTTTGGGAAGAGTAACCGGACATGTGGGGGATGATGACGTGCACTGAAATTACAGAATTCCTTGCAATAAATGCGAGTGTTTATGGTTATTTTATGTCTTGCACTGTACTGTTGCCGCAAAACAAATTTCATGACAGGCAAGTCAGTGATAATAAAACTGATTCTGATCCCTGGTGCAGCCAGGCAAAAAGAGAGGAGGAACTCGGCTGCACACAAAGCAACAAGGAGGTCAGCTGACCTGAATAGATGGTGGTACTGCAGATACAGGGTGTAACTGTAGAAAGAATATGTCTGTAGTTCTGAACCTGATATATAGAGGACTACCAAATGGTGCTACAAATGGGTAGCTGCAATGTACCAGAGGCTGGCACGTACACTCCTTTGGGGAGCAGTGGATGCCAAGGTTGAGTAGTTACAGTATCATTGCCAATGTAAGTGGCACGGTGGCAAGAGGAAACATGGGTACCCCCAGTGAATGTGATAAACCTCCAAGGGATGCAGATATTCCTAGAGACAGGAATTTAGACAGGTGACAGACAAAAGCATCAGGTTAACCAGGGAAGGAGCAGCAGTAGGAGAATCAGGGGTTCAAGTGAATAGTCAATGGGTTGAGCTGACCCAAGTACCATCAGTCACCAAACTGAGCTGGGATGTGAGGGCACAACCCAAATAACGCAATCTAGTATCTCAGTGGTTAAGGGAGTCAGATGATTGGTCAGATGAGAGATGACCTTGCCCAAGTCCAGGATGAATTAACAGTGCCCAACCGTGAACTCCGGCAGGCAATCCCAAGAATGTTTCTTCATGTGGGTGAATCGGGAACTGGGGGTCATTGTTTAAACAGAAGTCATCACCTATTAAAGGGAGAAGCAAAATGAGTATTTTTCTTCCAAATGCCTTTTGAGGAAGAGATTTCCAAAGGTTCAACAACAGCTTCTTCCCCAGTGCCATCAAGTTCTTGAACCAACCTGAAAAACCCCAACGCCACTTCGGACTATATATTTCTTTTTCTCTCTCTCAATTTGCGCTGATGTTATTATACATAATTTACACAACAAAGTAAACATAATTTATGTTCACTTAAGTTTATGTTAACTTATGTTTGTTAGGTTTGTGATGTGCTGCTGCTGCGAAAAGCTAATTTTCATGACACTTATACCCTGTGTATGTGTTCCGGTAGTGTAGCGGTTAGCGTAACGCTATTACAGCGCCAGTGACCTGGGTTCAAATTCCAGCCGCTGCCTGTAAGGAGTTAGTATGTTCTCCCCGTGTGTCTCCATGGGTTTCTTCCGGGTGCTCCGATTTCCTCCCACATTCCAAAGACGTAAGGGTTAGGAAGTTGTGGGCATGCTATGTTGGCGCTGGAAGCATGGCGGCACTTGCGGGCTGCTCCCAGAACACGCTATGCAAAACGTGCATTTCACTGTGTGTTTCAATGTACATGTGACTATAAAGAAATTTTGTCTTATCTAAACTTGAACTTGAAGGGTCAGGAACCTTGTTGATTTGTTTGTGTTAGCTGAGATGCCATGATGGCAGTGGCAGGTCAGGAAGGAAGCTCAGGAGCAATGCACTTGGAGACTTAAGGTTTGCTTAGCTCATTACTGAAAGAAGTGATGTTCTGCAGGCAAACACTCGACACCCTCTCCTGTCTGGGCTGGAGATCTGAGTCACGTTTACTCTCAATACCCTCACCACATGATCTTTCCAAGCAACTGCACCGGATCCTGCTTCAGACCACTGCTCTGGGTGTAACCTACCCTATTGTTCTCTTAAGAACATGGAACAGTAGAGAATAGGCCCTTCAGCCCACCATGTCTGTGTCAACCATGATGCCAGTTTAAACTGCACATCTGCCTGCACATGGTCTAGATTCCTCCATTCCATGTGTCTGTCTAAATGCCTCTAAAAAATTGCCATCATGGCTGCTTCCACCTCGTCCTGACAGTGCAATCCAGGCACCAACAACTCTCCGCATTAAAAAAAAACTTGCCTCTCAAATCTCCTTTAAACTTTTCCCCCTCACCTCAAAGTCATGTCCTCCCATATTTGACATCCCAATCCTGGGAAAAAGAAGTCTCTTATAATCTTTTTGGCCATTTTCATGATTCACAAGGGCTATTACTCTCAAGGTTAACTCCATACCTCGGGGAATGACATGACCCTTATTCCCAGGCAATCCGCTTTGCCTCTGTACTTCCACCAGGAACGCTGGCTCTTGCAGGATAAGGAGCATCCTTCCTTGCTCCTGACGTCTGTCTGTACTTCACAAGTGCTGTTCCCCATCTCCCATTATAACAGGTTTACAAGGGTGATGCCAAATCTGAAGAGATACAGCAGAGTGGGACTCCGTCATAGTCATGGACTCACACAGCACGGAAAAGGACCACTTCGGCCCAGCACTCCCATTTGCCTGCATTAGGACAGCATCCTTCCTTGGTCCTTGACTTGTTGACTGGCTCATGTCACTGACCAACTCCATAATGACAGTCCCCAGGACCACCAGGAGCAGAAAGTGTTACCTGGATCCTTAAGTCATGGCTCCAGGGTCTGGGGGCATTCAGCTAAGATCCTTGTCCTATTTCTTATGCACTTCACATTTTTTAATCTTTCACATCCAAGTTAAATTAAAGTCTCACTGGAAGGAACTCAAGTCAATGGCACCAGCACAAACCACAGCCTGCCTTGCTTCAGGAAGGAGGGACGAGAAAGCAGAGATAAACAACCCATAATTAACTCTCAAATAAAGACAAAACGACTCTGGAGAGCAGCAACAGAATTAAATTATTGCTTACGTCTTCCAAGACAGAAATTTTCCTTTGATGTTGTGTGTCTACGTCTTGACGATTTTACCAAAGGACAAATCTAAAAACACAAGAGTAAAAAAAAATCCAACTCCTCTGTTCACCACTGTGCATAATTAAGTGAACAAGACTCACAGATCTAAATGAGGCTTGACATTTATGGAATATAATGGGATCCAAGGGGAATTCAGTGGATCTGTGCAGCTTTTAACCAACAGGACATGATATCAACAGTTATTGCTGGCACCAATCATGCCATGGGAACCTGCTGTTCAGAATCAGATTCAGATTAGTTTATTGTCATATACACCAGGGTGCAATGAAGTTCCTTGCTCACATGAAGCTCACAGAGTAAACAGTGTACACGGTAATTAAAAATACAATAATAAATACAGCGACAAGTGCAAAAAGAACAGAATGGTGCTAAGCATAGGAGTTCAAACCAAGGCAGTGCAAAAAGAAATGCTAAAGTGACAATAATGGAAGAGTTAGAATTAAGGGTTTGAGAATGTGGCAGCAGCACTGCGAAGGGGATGTGAGAGGTGATTGGTTCAGAAGTCTGATAGCAGTGGGATAGAAGCTGTTCTTGAGTCTGGTCGTTTGGGCTTTCAAGCTCCTGTATCTTCTCCCAGAAGGTGGAAGAGAGAAAAAGGAATGGCCAGGGTGGCAGGCATCTAACAGAGATTAAAAGCAGTCCTTTATTTTAAAGTAATGGGTGTCAGGAACTTGAATGCAGAGTTTGGGAGCTCAACAAATAGGCACTCAAATGGCTGCATGCTTTTTCACTAAAAGGATCTTTGTGCCCCATCCTGCCGTGACATTTTACTCTGCAAATTCTTCAGACACTGACTCACCATTATAGCTAGAGACTAGCTGCTGTGCGATTGCACAGGTTTTGACCAAGAAAAAGAGAAAGAAAGGAAGGAGTGAGGAAAAAGGGAAAGAGAAATATGAAGGGTGGGGGGGGGGGGGGGCGGGGGGAGGGGGGGAAACAATGCAATTAATGGAATGCACCAGAGAGAAGATTTCACAACCTCAGGACATCCAAGAGCAGTTCACAGATAATTAGGTACCTTTGAAGTAAGGCATGAAACTGCAGACAGGAGTAAAACTGACAATATGCAAGATCAAAGAAACTGAAAATCAGGGAAAAAAATCTCTCGGCTCTTAAGAACAACAAAAGAGTTGAATGTCAGTCGAATCACCCAAATATTTGGCAAAACATTTTCACTCATACTTTGGCTTCTGATTACACAGGTTGGAAAAATGCAATTTATATCATAACTAACCTATATGTGAAAATACAATATATCTGAATCAGCAACTATTTGAACTTACCCGCAAAGTTGCACAACTCATATTTGAAATGCGAATGCCAAACTTTGCCCCAATCCAAGGCATGTCAACTCTAGTTAACATTTCCCAGGAGGTTTCAACTCATGACATTCAACCACCCCAACACACTGAGACAGACATCAAGTGCTGCTGGAAGATCATCAACTCGGTGAAAGGTGTCCTTTGGTCTGCCCGAAACTTGTTGGTCTTCCAGCTCAGGAGACGTCTGTAGGGAAATGCTGCTGACTGGCACATTCCAAGCTGCAGGAGTACGTGCTGAAGGAAGCACTAAAGCTCGGTGCAGCCAACACATAGGTTCTGTGGGAACCATGGTCTAGGGTCCTTCCACTACCGGACATGGAGGGGCTGAGTCGGGTGGGGAAGCCCTCAAACAATGAAAGGGTGCATCAGCCCAGGGGGCCACATGAATGACAATGGTGCTATGGTTTAAAAGAAAGTTAACACCACTAAATGTATTGACCATGAACGTAAAATATTTTGCACTGTGTTTATTCTTTGTTTATATTTTTTGTTATGAATAAAGTTTATTTTTGAATGAAAAAAAACATCCCACCCTCAGCCACTGGCTCAAACCTATCCTTCCTTATAGATCCCCAACAGATTATGTTATCCAAGTGGATGTTTCTTGACTGACCACCTCCCATCCTCTGCAATACTTTTGTAACAAATACACCAACCTACTCAGTAATAACAAACGAACCATAGTGTAGCAGTTAGTGTAATGGTTTACAGTGCCAGCGACCCGGGGCATTCCAGTCACTATCTGTAAGGAGTTTGTACATTCTCCCCGTGTCTGCGTGGGTTTCCCCTGGATGCTCTGGTTTCCTCCCACATTCCAAAGACGTACGGGTTAGGAAGTTGTGGGCATGCCATATTGGCGCCAGAAGCGTGACGACACTTGCGGGCTGCCCCCAGAACACACCACGCAAATGATGCATTTCACTGTGTGTTTCGATGTACATGTGACTAATAAAGATATCTCATCTTATCTTATAATCCAACCGATATCCAACTTGCTTTCACTCTCAGCAGGGCCCAAGAGATGAAACTCTTGGAGGCTTGCAGTTGGTTTTAAGAGGCCAGTGACATTATTTCTGATCCTGCTGCTTCCTGCCTGGGTTCTGGTCATATCTTGGATTAGCCCAACCCATCTGCCCCAGATTCTACATGGTGTTGTCCCATTCCCAGTCATTGTCTAATCAAGTCTTTTCTCCAGTTTACTACACTGCAAGGTCTCTTCAAGGAATACCCACTTTGAAGAGATTTTCCTCCTCCTTCCTTTGGTGGGAGTCTCTCTCTCCCTGCTCTCGAACCACGTTCCTGCTCCACCTATTGTCTGCAAGCCCCTGCCTCACCCCTCTTTATACTGGCTAGTTCCCCTCTACACTCTCAGTCCTGGTGCAGGGTCTTGACATGAAACGTCAACCGTTACTGTCCCCCACCAGATGCTGCCTGACCCACTGAGATCCTCCAGCAGTTTGTTTTTCATTACAAGTTCCAACATCTGTAGTCTCCTGTGTCTCCTTTCCTGGATGTGTCTGGCTCTTACTAAGTTGCCCTTTGCTACACGACTAATTTCACAGGATGACTGTTAACTCATGCATGTCCATAAATGTGTCTCTGCAAACAACACACGTGCATATAACACAATTACACACACATTCACCCAAGCAGGATGCGCATACACATACAGATGTTGGATCTTGACTGGCGACCAGCAAATAGGAACCTCTGACTTGACCGTTTAGCCCTTTCCCATGCTTTTCAGGCCTCATACACTAAAAGATGAACTCTTGAACTCCCAACCTCATTATGACCCTTGCACCTTATTTGTCTACCTGCACTTTCTCTGCATTCTGTTCTCTTCTTACTACCTCGGTATAATTATGTACGACCTGATCAGTCTGGATGGCATGCAAAACAAAAGCTTTTCATTGTATGGGTGACAATAATAAACTAATACATCTCAAGCCCAGAAGTTTGGACAGCACATCTAACCCCACTGCCAGGCAGTTGTGTGTTAAGAGTAGCTGCCAATTATCAGTGTCAATGCCTTTATTCATAGCGCTCCAGGAAGTTTAACGAGCAATGAAATAGCATGAAGCTACCCGTGAACTGATAATGTTTCTGGAATTGAGAGAAACTACTGGTGTAATATGAATTGTTTCTTCTCTCTTAGAAGGTGTGGTTGAAACACAACCTAAGGTTACAGAACTAATGCAGGCAAGTTTACATTGGGCACTGCACACTAAATGGACAGGGCATGGTATCCCATCAAGACCCTTGTTGTTCCTGCCCTGAGCTGACCACTCCATGGAGAAGAGACCTCCAGAACTGCAAGGGGCACCAGCTTTTGTAATGAGCCTATGGCACTCAAGCTGATGATTTGAGGTGCATATGAACAAGCCCACACACTGTTTCAAAGGACATGAGAAAATTTCTCTCCAGCATCCTGAACAGTCTGTCCCCCAACATCATTAGAGGAGATTACCTGGTCATCATCACTTTTCTGTTTGTGGGAGCTGCCGATGTGAACATTCCTCCAAATTATAATAGTGATACTCCAAAATCTGCAGCTCGAAGTTATGACAGACAAGTCTTTCCTTGCATCTTAGCACAAGATCCAGTCCTGTTCAGAGCTGCACCTTACATTTAAACAGTGTTCACATCAGCAGGCAGTCTAGTCTGCATAGGAATAAGGCTTCTAACAAAACCTTCCCTGAAGGAGCTGGATTTATGTTTACAATCTGCAGCCTGAAACTGGCTCATGTGAAATGAAACTGTTCAGTAGCACTCTGATCGCTGTTAGAAGGTGACGCATTTGGCCTCGCCCCACAGCTGGGGTCTTCCACAAGTTCAGCACTGGGAGAGCACTGCTCTGTTGGGAGTGCTGGGTCTCCAAGGAGTGGTTAAACTGAGGGTCTAGTAGCCTGTCCCAAAGGTTCCTGCAGGCAATCAGAGAGTTCTCTCAGACCTTTAACTTATTTTGATGTTCAAGCAACAACATTACCCGTAACTCACCCCGTGGAGCCTCACTGGGAACTGAATGATTTCTTGCTGGATTGTGTATAATAACCTCCAGAATAATCCATTACAAGCAAAGTATCTAACACAAAGGCTTTACAGGCAACTCCCTCGACCATTCCCATTCACGAGTGCTATGTCATTTATAAACAGTCTAACCTCTACCTGTTCAGTAGTGATTAATACCATTTCAGTCGACACAAACCACTTTGCTTGTTAGAACCCAATTTGTCTCTCTAAAGCTCCCTGCTCTCCTTCCTTTCTTTAGCACTTTCCCTGTGCCCTCTTAATTTGGGATAAGGGAATTTCACCCTGAAGATAGTCCTTGGGGGTTCCACAGTACACACAGACACAGGCCTTGGCCAAAAGGAAGGAATGAATGCATTAATCTAGTTATGTCAGATCAGTCTTCAGGAGAGTGAACCAGTGGAAAGCATCTGGCCCTGATGGAGTACCAAGCCGTGTCCTTAGATTCTGCACTGATCGGCTGGTGGGGGTATTTGCAGACATTTTTAACCTCTCCCTACTCCAATCTGAGGTTCCCACCTGCTTTAAGAAGACCACTATCATCCCGGTACCATAGAAAAACAAGGTAACATGCCTTAATGACTACTGCCCGGTGGCTCTGACATCCACCACTATGAAGTGATTCGAGAGGGTGGTCATGGCACACATCAACTCCAGACTCTCAGACAACCTTGACCCAATGCAATTCGCCTATCACCAAAACACGTCCATGACAGACACCATCTCCCTGGCCCTACACTCATCTCTGGAACCTTTGGATAGTAAAGACACCTACGTTAGACTATTGTTTATTGACTACAGCTGCAGCTTCAACACCATAATTCCAAACAAATTCATCTCCAAACTCCTGGACCTGGGACTCAACACCTCCCTCTGCAACTGGATCCTTGACTTCCTGACCAACAGACCGCAATCAATAAGGATAGGCAGCAACACCTCCACCACAATATCCTTAACACTGGTGCCCCACAAGACTGTGTCCTCAGCCCCCTGATTTACTCCCTAAACATTCATGACTGTGTGGCCAGATTCTGCTCTGACTCCATCTGCAAGTTCACAGATGACATTGTCATAGTGAGCCGGATCTCAAATAACAATGAGATGGAGTCTGTATCAATGGTGCTGAAGTTGAGGTGGTTGACAGCTTCAAGTTCCTAGGTGTAAACATGATCAAGAGCCCTGTCCTGGTCCAACCACATGATGCCATGGTCAAGAAAGTGCACCAACACCTCCACTTCCTCAGAAAGCTAAGGAATTTCGGCGTGTCCCCATTGACCCTCACCGATTTTTAATCGATGCACCACGGAAAGCAACCTATCCAGTTGCATCACAGCTTGGTATGGCAACTGCTCTACCCAAGACTACAAGAAATTGCAGAGAGTTGCGGACACAGCCCAGTCCATCACAAAAAACAGCCTCCCCTCCACAGATTCTGTCTACACTTCTTGCTGCCTCGGGAAAGCAGCCAACATAATTAAAGACCCCTTGCACCTTGGATATTCTCTCTCCTCCCCCATTCCATGGGGCAGAAGATACAAAAGCTTGAAAACACGTACCACCAGGCTAAAGAATAGCTTCTATCCCAGTGTTATAAGACTCTTGAGTGGACCTCTTGTACAATAAAGGTGAACTCTTGAGCTCCCAATCTACTTCATCATGGGCCTTGTACCTTATTGTCTACCTGCACAGGACTTTCTCTGTAAATGTAACTGCCTATTCTGAAATGGAGTTTACTGTCGTTCCCACTCACCAGATCCATCACTGTCACTTTGAATGCCACCCTGCTCTAACACTGTGTGACAAACAAGAGCAGCCTATCGCTCTTTCCTCTCCACTATACAACTGGTCAAAGGCTGTCCTTCCTTCTAGTTACAAGGTTAAAGTGCAGAGCTGAGTTATGCCTTCCTCACTCACCACTCCTCTCACAGCCAGCTGTCAACGTTGGGTTATGACTGTAACACGCAGTGCTGGGGAAGCTGGCCTGAGAGAGGTCAGTGACACTGTTGAGTGAATGGGTAAGATTTTGCAGAGCCAGCATTAGATACATCTCTCCAGCACTTAGTGCCTGCGGTCAATGTCTCAGAAGCATACTCAATGAGATTTATGTTTGGTTTCAGGTCTTGAGGTTCAAACACTCTTAGAGTCACAGAGTGATACAGCATGGAAACAGGCCCATTGCCCCAACTCAACCGAAATGGCCATCTAAACGAGTCCTATTTGCCCACGTTTGGCCCATATCCCTCTGAACCTTTCCTATCCATGTACCTGTCTAAATGTCTTAAATGTGATTGTTGTTCCTGCCTGAAACACTTCCTCTTGCAGTCCATTCCATATATGCACCACCCTCTGTGTGAAACAGTTGCCCCTCACGTCCCTTTTAAATCTTTCCCCTCTCACATTAAACCTCTGCCCTCTGGTTTTTCATTCCCTTTCCCTGGGAAAAAGACTGCGTGCATTCACCCCATCGATGCCCCACATGATTTTATACACCTCTATAATGTCACTCCTCAGTTTCCTACACTCCAAGGAATAAAGTCCTAGCCTACCCAATGTCTCCCTATAACTTAGTCCCTCGAGTCCTGGCAACATTCTCGTAAATCGTCTTTGTACTCTTTCCAGTTTAATGACACATTTTCTATAACAGAGTAACTATCAGTACTTGAATATTCAAAAGCAGGTATTTGAATATTCAAAGTTGTTCTGCTAGTTTGGATGTGCTCCCATTGTTTAAATGTTATTCTGTACAGTTACTTGGCTACATTCAAAATGTTAACTTTAAATGGGTGATTATAACCAAAACTGTACAAAATATTCCAAGTGCGGCCTCACCAGCGTGCCAAAAGTCTTCTTCACTTTCAGAGAACTATGTTCTTGTACTCCTAGATCCCTCAGATAGCCAGAGGCCATGCTGGTGCACAGAAGGTGATGGTAAATTCTGAAATCAGTGTCTGCCTTCCTGAGATAGGGGAAGTTGTCCACATTTTCCAGGAGCACATTGTGGACTTTTATTACAGTTGGGGCAGGTTGGTAAGGGCCTTGGTTTTGCAGATGTTGACTGTAATGTCCATCCTCTCAAACTCTACAGGAACAAATCCATGATGACTTGGAACTCAGCCTCCGAATGTATGCATAGACAAGCGCCATCAGTGTCTCCAAATCGATGACAGAGATTGGAGGCAAAATTAAAATAAAAACTGCAGATGCTGGAAAACTAACTGTTAGGGATTATTCTGGAGTTATGAAATTATGGATAACAGATATCAATTAAAATAAGAACCAGTCTTCAGAAAATTAAACCTGTTTGAAATTTCAACTTGTTTCAATAGCCTCAAAGTATTAATCTTTGGTTGTGGGACATTCTGATTCTTTCCCATTGAAGCCATGTAGGGGAAGACTATAGCTGAATGTGCATGTTAATTGGTGCTCATTGAAAACTTCCGGATGAGATCAGGGAAGACATTAAGTGGCCACCTCCCATCATTAAAGGCATATCCTTGCCACTTAATGCACAGTTCAGGACAGATCTGTTTCATCACTTAATATTTTGGCTAGTTGTATATTCATGGAGCCATCCCTCAACACTGTAACAAAAAGACATATATTTTGGGCATCTGGAGTTTGCGCTTAGAAGCTCTTGGACCAGCTACTGGTATTTGAATATTCAAAGAGATTCTGCTAGTTAGGATGTGCTCCCATTGTAAATATGTAATTCTGCACAGTTACCTGCCTACATTCAAAATGTTAAAGTTAAGTCTGTGATCATAGCCATTGAAACTGTAGTTAATCATTTATTATTGTTTTTGTGTTCATAAAGTATGAAACATTATGTGAGGAGAGCTAGACTCTCTCTCCAGTAGATCTGTTGTGTGAATAAATATTTTTATATTGCTCAGTTACAGCTTCTGTGTGACTCAATTTTGTCAGTCACAACACTAATGTACAAACAGAAAATGCTAGAAATACTCAGTAGATCAGGCTGCATCTGTGGGAAGAGGAACAGAGCTATTGCTTCAGGTCAAAGACCCTTCATCACAAGAAGGGAAGAAGACAAATTAAGCTGCAGGGAGGATAGCTCTTATCCGGTAAAACCGGGGTGACCATGGGGATAAGCTGTAAACAGGTTAGCTGGTCATTGGGAACAGTTAGAGAGTGAGAACACTGACAAAAGAACATTGAGAAAAGAATATGGGAGTTGCAAACTTCAAAGCAAGGAGACATGCTCGGCAGGTCAAACTGGAAATGTCCTCCACTCGCAAGGGGAACAAAAAGGGAGAAGAAAACAACAAACATACTGAGCCAATGTCACAGATGGGCAACTGATACAGAGAAAAATCAAGTTATCTGAAGTTATAGAAATCAATATGAAGTCCAAAAGGCTGCAACTTACTCGGATGGAATACAAGGTCCTGTCCCTCAAGTTTACATTGGGCCTCACTGTAACAGTAGAGGAGGTCACAGATAACAGGCCAGATTGGGAGGGGGGATGGGGGAATTAAAGTGGCAGGGAATGGGAAACTCAGGGTTGCTCCTGTGGACTGAATGGAAATGTTCTGCAAACTAATCACCCAATCCGCGTTTGGTTTCTCTGATGGAGAGAACAATTGAAGTTACTCTGGTTGCGGGGATTGAACACTTTTCCCCATTGATCCTGCAGGTTAACTCCACCCCTGTGGGAAGCTGTACTGCAGCCAGGAAGATTGTGGAGAGAGTTGGGACCTCAGTCTGCACTGGGATTGGAACTGCGATGGACGCATTGATTGGGATCGTGTCTTGCCTGTCATCATAGAGGAAAGAAAGAATGGAGACAAAATTCAAAGGGCAGCACACTCCCACCCAGTCAATGACAACATCTCCGTTATATATTTTCAGCAACCTCTCAATTGCAATAGCTGCTGAAGCCTTGGCAATCTGATGACAGGAAAAGCAGAACTCCTGTGTGTTGAAGACAGACTTCAGCAGGAAGCAATCTGTTATTTTTAAGATAAAAACTACTCCCCCTCCCCAGTGGGTTTGCGAGTAGATAGTTCCCCTCGCCCACCAAGTCAGACAACTGTCTTAATTAAATGAAATATTGTGCCACCTTCAGCAAGATTCATTGCCTAGCGAGCTGGCCCTGATACTTGTGAGATGAATGATAAAGGGTCTGAAATCACGGAATGGAGTGTGCTGTGGTTCCTGTACACTCACCAGATCCATCACTGTCACTTTGAATGCCACCCTGCTCTAACACTGTGTGACAAACGAGAGCAGCCCATCGCTCTTTCCTCTCCACTATACAACTGGTCAAAGGCTGTTCTTCCTTCTAATTACAAGGTCAGAGCACAGGTCTGGATTCTGCCTTCCTCACTCACCACTCCTCTGACATCCAGCTGTCAACGTTGGGTTACGACTTTTCTCTGTGTCAACTTCAGCAGAGCCAGACTTCACATCATCACCTGCACTGTCTCTCATTAACCCGTGGTTAAAAGCCTCAAGTCCCTCCAAGCCTCACCTCCTCCTCTCTCTGTGTAATCCCCTGCACACTAACACCTCCCTACAGATCCACATCCAACCCCCTCCCCCAACTCTGCTCCAGGTCCTCCACCTCCCCCACCCGCCCCCCCCCCCCCCCACCCCCAGTCCTCAGACCATCCCTGACTGTCACTCCACTACTGGTGGTCATGCAGGTCATAGCGTAAATAAGCCCTTCGGCCCAACTTGTCCATGCTGACCAAAGTGCCCACCTAAGCTCGTCCCATTTGCTTGTGTTTGGCTGGTTTCCCTCTAAACCTTTCCTGTCCATGTACTTATCCAAATGTCTTTTAAATGTTATTGTACCTGCCTCAACCACTTCCTCTGACAGCTCTTTCCACATATGCACCACCCTCTGTGTGAAGAAGTTGTCCCTCAGGTCCCTTTTAAGTCTTTCCCCTCTCACCTTAAACCTATGTTCTCTAGTTTTTGGTTCCCTTTCCCTAAACCTCCTTATCTCCCCACCTTACATTAACTATTTCTCCACAGATGCCACCTGACCAGCTGAATTTTTCCAGCATTTTCTCGTTTTATTTCAGGTTTTGAGCACCTGTAGTTTGTTGGGGATGTTTTACTATGCTAAAGGTGCCATATGAATGTAACTTGCTGTTAGTGACCTCCAAGTTGATTGTGGAATAGTTTTGACTATGTTGACAGACACTGTGACAACACAGTGGGTACATATGGTACAGCCAGCGATCCAGGTTCAATCTCGACCTCTGGTGCAGTCTGTGTGGAGTATGTCCGTTCACCCCGTGACCCCCTAGGTTTTCCCTGGGGGCTCCGGTTTCCTCCCAGTTGGGTCAGTAGGTTAACTGGCCATTGTAAATCCCCTAATGGGGCATACAGTATATAATGGCTAGGGAGGGAGAGGAAAGGAGAGAGCAGGAGGGGTGGGGGGAGACATATGTGCTAGTTTAATCATGTCATTTCTTCATTGATTCACTGTAGGTGTTGACTATTTACAAATCTATAATATTCACAATATAGTTATAATATAGGCTCCATATGTCTGGGTTGATTCCAGGAGCATTTGAAATGCACCATAGAAAGCATCCTATCTGGATGCATCACGGCTTGGTCTGGCAACTGCTCTGCTCAGGACTGCAAGAAACTGCAGAGAGTTGTGGACACAGCCCAGTGCATCACGGAAACTAGCCTCCCCTCCTTGGACTCTGTCTTTACCTCTCGCTGCCTTGGCGAAGCAGCCAGCATAATCAAAGACCCCACCCACCCAGGTCATTCTCTCTTCTCTCCTCTTCCATCAGGCAGAAGATACAGGAGCCTGAGGGCATGTGCCACCAGGTTTAAGGACAGCTTCTACCCCACTGTGATAAGACTATTGAACAGTTCCATTATACAATGAGATGGACTCTGACCTCACGATCTACCTTGTTGTGACCTTGCACCTTATTGCACTGCACTTTCTCTGTAGCTGTGACACTTTACTCTGTACTGAAATTGTTTTTACCTGTACTACGTCTACGCACTCTGTACTAACTCAATGTAACTGCACTGTGTCATGAATTGATCTGTACGATTGGTATGCAAGACAAGATTTTCACTGTACCTCAGTACAAGTGACAATAATAAACCGATAACAAATGCTAATAGCCAGAAGCTGTTGAGTTAAAAAAAAGAGTACATCAGCTAAGGTAACAAGTGGAGAGGTTTACAATTGGGAAGCTGTTGTGTGTCTGAAGAATTTCTTTACCTCATTGTATCCTATGCAAATGTGCAGTTAGTTTGTTTCAACAAAAGATGTTGTAGTTTATATTTTGCTATTGACAACCCCATTTTGAACATGTTATCCTATTGATACTGTTTTTCCACTTGAAAACCCATTGAAGTGAAACCCCATTGTAACTCCTGGAATTGTGTTTGACCACCTGGAATCTAATTCAAAACTGTGACTTTGTAACATATTAAAATTATATAAAACAGCTGACAAAGATAGCAGACAGGAGTCAGGGAAGAGCTGAAAACTTTGTTTGGGCCAAGGGACGAAAGGGGAGTACATAACATAGAGGTATTTCAGAGGGGAAGCTGCAAGTTTAGCTGTTAATAGGTTTTATCTTCAGAGGCTGAGGGGCAGCCTGATAGAAGAATATAAAAGTGTGAGAGACATAGATAGGCTAGACAGTCTGAGTTTCTTGTTTCCCCAGGGTTGAAATGTCAAATACTAGAGGGCATAGCTCTAAGGTGAGAGAGGGAAAGTTTAAAGGAGATGTGCAAGGCAAGTTTTTTTTAAACACACAGAGAGTGGTAGGTGCCAGGAGTAGTGGTGGAAGCAGATATGGTAGCAACATACAAGAGGCAGGCACATGAATATGCAGGGAGTGGAGGGATATAGACCACGTGCAGTCAATGATCAGCAGATGTTGGCAGGTGAGCCGCTGATACAGAGCCTGCGGTCAGGAAAGGTGATGTGATTGGTCACTGGAAGTCATGACACTTTGGATTGTTGGCAGATTGACCCGAGATGGTTGTGTATACACAGAGTTCAGCTTGGAGTATAAAGGAGTAGAGAGAGAGGGTAATCATAATATCAGTTGTTTTACTGTAAGTAAGCTGCAAGTATTCCATTTCAGACTAAGGCATTCTTGTCTTTTGGAGATACAAGCTTTTCATCCCATCAACTCTGCACTAACCACCAAGCATTCATTGACTCTCATCCAGTTTCTTTTTATTCTCCCCGCATTCCCATCATCCCCAGATTCTACCCCTCACCCACACATGGGGCAATTTACAACAGCCAATTAATCTACTAAACTGCTCGTCTCTGGGATGTGGGAGAAAACCAGAGCACCCGCGGAAACCCCCACTGTCACAGGGGAAATGTGCAAGCTCCACACAGACAGCACCGGAGGTCGGGATCGAATGTGGGTCTTCAGCGCTGTGAGGCAGTGGCTCTATCTGCTGCACCACTGCTATTAAGTCAGGATGTTTGTCATGAGTCATGGGATCAAGTTCAAGAGCCGTAAAGTAATGATGCAGCTTTACAAAACTCTGGTTAGGCCACACGTAGAGTACTGTGTCCAGTTCTGGTCGCCTCATTATAGGAAGGATGTGGAGGTGTTGGAGAGGGTGCAGAGGAGATTTACCAGGATGCTGCCTGGATTAGAGAGTATGGATTATGAGGAGAGACTAAGGGAGCTAGGACTTTACTCATTGGAGGGAAGGAGGATGAGGGAAGATATGATAGAGGTATACAAAATATTAAGAGGAATAGATAGAGTAGACAGCCAGCGCCTCTTTCCCAGGGCACCAATGGTCAATACAAGAGGGCAAGGCTTTAAAGTAATGGGTGGGAAGTTCAAGAGAGATGTCAGAGGGAGCTTTTTCACCCTGAGAGTGGTTGGTGCATGGAACGTGCTGCCTGGGGTGGTGGTGGAGGCTGATACGTTGGTCAAGTTCAAGAGTTTGTTAGATAAGCATATGGAGGAATTTAAAATAGGGGGATATGTGGGAGGAAGGGATTAGATAGTCTTAGGTGTGGTTTAAAGGTCGGCACAACATTGTGGACTGAAGGGCCTGTATTGTTCTATGGTTTGCACAACTGGGGGCAATTCAATTAACTTGCAGTTGTAAATGTAGGTAAGGAGGAGAAGACGTACTAAATACTGGCCAACAAAAACCAGAAGCATCTGCTATAGAGTCATACAGCACAGAAACAGGCCTTTCAGCCCAACTGGTCCATACTGACCAAGATTCCCACCTAAACTAGTCCCATTTGCCCACATTTGGCCCATATCCCTCTAAATCTTTCCCATTCACGTACTCGTTTGAGTGCCTTTTACAATATTGTTAATGTACCTTCCTCAACCACTTCTTCTGGCAGCTCAATCAATATACTGACCATTCTCTGGGCAAGAAAGTTGGCCCTCAGCTTCCTGTTAAATCTCTCCCCTCTCACCTTAAACCTATGCCCTCTTGGTTCCCCAACCCTGGAAATGAGTCCTCTGTTACCTAGCTTGGGTTCAGGAAGAGAGTGGATCTCTGGAAACAAAGTAGAATAATATATAATTACTGAAAATAAGTGAAGAGTCTGATTGGCTGAAAAGAATCAGCCAATCAAATGACAGAAATTATGGCTCTCCCTTTAGTCAGGTGACCAGGAATACATACCAGGAGCATTGTCTATCCCGGGGGGCACAGGGCCCTCATCCCCTCGTACAGTTCTGATGGTTCACTGCCTGCTGAGGCCCTGGGGCTGGGAGTTTCTGACTAAAGAGAGGGAAATCAATTTGAATGCCAGTCACCTAGAATGCATCAGAAGAGTAGGATGCTAAACGCAAACTAGAGGAACAGCAGCTCACGTTCTGCCTGGGTAGTCTACAACCCAACTGTATGAACATTGAATTCTCCAACTTCAGGTAAACTACTATCCCCCCTCCCGTCCCTTTTCTCTCTCCTCCTGACCTACCCAGTTCTTCCTATACCCACCCCAACCCGTCACCCTGTTTCTTTCCCCTCCCCCCACTGTTCCCATCTACCCTCCCCATCTCCACTTGATTCCATGCTCCCCCTTCCTCTCCTATCAGATTCCATCATCTGCAGCCCTTTGTCACCTCCACACCTCTGTCGCTATTCCCACTCTCCCCTCCTCCATCTGCCTATCACCCCTCCTCACCCGGACCCACCTGTCACCTGCCAGCTCTTGCCCCACCCCTTCCCCTCACCTCTATCCTGGGCTATCGCCCCTCTAGCTTTCCATCCAGATGAAGGGTCTCGACCCGAAACGTCGACTGTCCATTTCCCTCCACAGATGCTCCCTGACCCGTTGATTTCCTCCAGCATCTTGTTTTTTTTTGCTCCAGATTCCAGTACCTGCAGTCTCTTGTGTCTCCAGAAGAGTAGGAGAGATTGAGACAGGCCAGGACAGTTGTATCTGTCTAGGAGAATGAAGGAACCTGCCAGCTGCTTATGAGCTAATGTTTGTCTCTCTGGCAGTTCTCATAAGGCTTCATTCTTTGACTTGCGATGAGCGTATGTGCGAATAATTAATGGTAATTAATCCTCAATTACCATAATTAAGCAAGTCACTGAAAATTAAGTGGCATCTGGAAGACTCTTGAGCAGAGGCAGAGAGTGTGATCCCAGACGTTCAGATGCTCTCCCAACACCTCAGGCGCTCCCCCTCCTCCACACATTTCCACCTCCTGGACAGTTCAGCCTCCGAGGGCAAGAGGTGGTAAGTAGAGTAGGGAGCTGGGGTCGCTGTCAAGGCAGAGAGAGCAATGAACAAGGATTCCTATTTCACCTCTCCATCTGCTTTTCCCCACAGATAGCAGTCACTGCCTTGCACTGCTGACACACAGCAACCCAGTAGTGAGGTATTTGGGTGCTACTGATGCTCCGTGATCCCAACTACAACCAGTGCCTATGGGAGAAAGAAAACCTGCCTGCATTAGAGAGTATAAGGAGAAGCTGGACAAACTTGGGTTTTCTTCTCCGGAGCGGTGGAGGCTGAGGGGAGATCTGATAGAGGTTTATAAAATTATGAGAGGCACAGATAGACAGCCGGTATCTTTTCCCAAGGGTAGAAATGTCTAATACTAGAGGGCATAGGTTTAAGGTGAGAGGCGGAATGTTTAAAAGGAGATTTACTGGGCAAGTTTTATTTTTTATATATATTATATTTATATATACATGGAGGGTGGTAGGTGCCTGGAATGGCTGACAGGGGAGGTGGTGGAAGCAGCTACAAAAGCAACGTTTAAGAGGCATTTCGACAGACACATCAACAGGCAGGGAATGGAGGGATATGGACCATGTGCAGGGAGATGGGATTAGTTTAAATTGGCATCACGGTTGGGACAGACATTGTGGGCTGAAGAGCCTGTTCCTATGCTGTGTTCTATGACTGCATTGATGCCTTGCACTTGCTGGGTGTATCCCACACCTCTGGGGCACCTGAAACTCTGCACAGTCACAGCCCACACTGTTGGGATCTGTGGTTAGTGCTGATTCTGTGCATCATAACTGTACCTACATCTGGTTGAAATTCAAATCAACAGGCTAAGCCACTCCAGAGAATGGCAGCAGGTGAGTCCTGTTGCTGGGGGCAATGGTGGTGTTGACAATGGTGAGGTGAGTGGGCCACTGCATACAGTCACACTGCAGCAGTGGGCAAGGGACCACCTTACTGCCAGACCACCTGTACTGATATCCTCTCCAGTACCCTCGGTTACAAACCTTCTCTGGCTACCACCACAAGAATGGTAGACAGGCACCCAATTAGATCTCAGAGTGCAATTAAAAATGACACATTAGACTGAGCCAGTGGACACCACTACATCAATTCCTGAGAAAGCTCCTTCAGTCACCTGCCTGTTTAAATTAGCCTCATCGCCACCTCAGGACCAACCTAAACAGAGAGGGAGCAAGTCATCCTTTATCCAAGCAAAGGAGGAGAAGACTTCAAATGATTTCCAATGTACACCACTGCATTTGTAAAACTTTCACACTGAAGGTTAAATACAATTTCTCTGAATTGAATCTGCTCTAAAAGAAGAAGTTTAAAGCAAAATTCTCTGGCAATTTCTTTGACTCAGAGGGAAAGTCCAGCATGAATCCTGGAGCAGGGAAGAATACCAATCCATCAGGACTAGACTAATGGACACCAGGCCCACAATTCCCCTATGCAGGGGTACAGAAGAAATTCCACTATTTCACTGGACACTGATAATGCAGAGTGTGGCCCAGAGAACTGGCACTGCACTATCACAGCTCCCTCTGGGGAGGCAATAGGGACCAATAAACCAATCCCTTCTTTTGTCTCCTTCCCATTTCTGACAGAGGGCCATTGACCTAAAATGTTAAATCTGTTTCTCTTCCCACAGCTGAGGCCTGATAGAGTCATACAGCATGGAAACAGGCCCTTCAGCCCAACTGGTCCATGCCGACCAAGATTCCCTTCTAAGCTAGTCCCATATCCCTCTAAACCTTTCCTATCCACATACCTGTCCAAGTACCTTTTAAATGTACCTTCCTCTGGCAGCTCATTCCATATACAGACCACCCTCTGGATGAAAAAGTTGCTCCTCAGGTTCCCATTAAACCTTGCCCCTCTCACCTTAAACCTATGCCCTCTAGTTCTTGATTCCCCAATTCTGGGATAAAAGCTCTGTGCATTCACCCTATCTATGCCCCTCATGGGTTTATACACCTCTACAAAGTCACCTCTCATTCTCCTACATTCCAATGAAAAAGTACCAACCTGCTCAACCTCTCTCCATAACTTAGTCCCTGATCTGCGGAGTATTTCCATCATTTGCCAATCAGCCAAGAAGTGGCTTGCTGCCATGTCTCATCAAGGGACCTTGTCAAGTAACGTTCACTGGCTCCATATTCCTGCATCTCTGAGCTCCCAATCCATCCACTAATGTAAATGTTAGTCCCAAGTTAATTACTACACGACTTTTCCTGATCTCCACTTTGCTCAATACTTAAGATGGCTGTACTTAAATTTATTACAACACGGATTAGTTGCCGGATACCACAAGTTCTGAGTCAGAGTCATAAAGCAGAGAAACAGATCCTTTGGCCCACCACGTCCATGCTGACCTTTTTGCCCATCTACACGACTCCTACTTGCCTACATTAGGAGCGTATCTTTCTATGCCTTGCTTATTTAAGTGTCTGTCTAAATGCCTCTTAAACGTAGTGATTGTACCTGATTCCACCACCTCCTCTGGCAGTGAGTTCCAGATATCAACTGCTCTCTCTGTAAAAAAAACTTACCACTCAGATCTGCTGTAAATCTCCTTCCTATCACCTTAAACCTATGCCCTCTTGTTTTTTTTTTGATACCAGCTGATTGTAAATTAACCTGTGTGGCTGTTTGTTTACATAACTGCGAGACTGAAATTGTTACCACACTTTCTGCTAGTTACTTAATATCACAAATATCACTACAGGGTAAAGAAAATCTAACAGGAAGACAAAAATAGAAAAAAAACACCAAATCACTCCTTAACGTCCACATTCCACAGACAGTGCACTCAGTAAACACTGCAAACGGTACTATAATGTGCTCTGCTTTAACAGAACTCATAAGTTTATATTCTCAGACGTCACAAGTTCTGAGTCAACTAGTAATAACTTCAGTTAACCAGTTACATAGAACATAGAAAACCTACAGCACAATTCAGGCCCTTCGGCCCACAAAACTGCGCCGAACATGTCCTTATCTTAGAAATTACTAGGCTTACCTGTAGCCCTCTATTTTTCTCAGCTCCATGTACCTATCCAAAAATCTCTTAAAAGACCCTATCGTATCCACTTCCACCACCGTTTCCGGCAGCCCATTCCATGCACTCACCACTCTCGGAGTAAAAAACTTACCCCTGACATCTCTATACCTACTCCCCAGCACCTTAAACCTATGTCCTCATGTGGCCACCACTTCAGCCCTGGGGAAAAGCCTCTGGCTATCTACCCGATCAATACCTCTCATCATCTTATACACCTCTATCAGGTCCCCCCTCATCCTCCGTCGCTTCAAGGAGAAAAGGCCGAGTTCCCTCAACCTGCTTTCATAAGGCATGCTCTGCAATCCAGGCAGCATCATTGTAAATCTCCTCTGCACCCTCTCTATGGCTTCCACGTCCTTCCTGTAGTGAGGTGACCAGAACTGAGCACAGTACTCCAAGTGGGGTCTGACCAGGGTCCTATATAGCTGCAACAATACCTCTCAGCTCCTAAATTCAATTCCACGATTGATGAAGGACAATACACCGTATGCCTTCTTAATCACAGAGTCAACCTGTGCAGCTACTTTGAGCATCCTACGGACTCAGACCCCAAGATCCCTCTGATCCTCCACACTGCCAAGAGTCCTACTATTAATACTATATTCTGCCATCATATTTGACCTACCAGTTCTAGCTGGTTACATTTTTTAAGAATTCAAAAACACAATTCACAATATTTACTCAGCAAGTACAAATCGGTACATCTCTTTCTCTACAGAAAAATCAACTGCTGGAGGAACCCAGCAGGTCAGGCACTATGTGTGGTGGGAATATGCGCTCCACATTCCTGTATCTGGAGTCTCTTATGTCACCTCTTTCTCTATGTTCATTGTACCATCAATCTAATCCATTCTCCTACAATGTATCGACACTACTCAGTTTCCTCCTCAAACAATGCATCCATGAAGTGTTGGAGAGGCTGTTACACAGGGCCCTGCCCCTCTGTGCCCAGTGCTTGGAGGTCCCTGGACTGTGGTCCTTCCCCACAGAGCCTTTGCAGTGGCTGTACTGAGCTTCAGTGTGTCCTTCAGCTCATACTCCCAGCAAAGCAATCCCATCAGGTCCATTCCCTTATTTTCCCTGTAACCCGATAATTCATGCCCATCCACTCCCCTTTGATTCTTCTCTCACCCACCTACGACAGGAGTAATTTACAACAGCTACTTAACCTGCAGCATATCTTTGATGAGGCAGAAAGCTAGAGCAGCTGGGGGAAGCTCACATTGTCACAGGAGGAGCAAACAAACTCCACATAGTCAGCATCAGAGGTTAGGATCGAACTCAGCCTGCTGGATGCGTCAGGTAGCAGCACTAATTCTGCACCACTGTACTGTCCTTGATGTAGTGCCGAAGGTTTAATTGCATGACCTCCTGGCCTTGGAAAATTCCTTTGCTCATACATCACAACTTTTGGGCCACAGGAAGGAACATGATGAGAAAACCAAACTGGGTATTTTGTTCGTGGGTCGTGCCGCTTGTGAGATTTGACATACACATACAAAAAATGACACTGTGCACGCACAGTGACGTTAAAGCATTTACAAGGGACATTTTGATTTCACTTGTGCGTGATCCATCCGTGTGTGTGTGCCGAGGGAGAGGGCCTGACTAATTCTCCATCCCACTCCGACCTATTGGTCTGTGGTTATAGCAAGGCCCAATGCAAGCTTGAGGAACAGCACCTGATCTTCACTCTGGGTACACTGCAGCCTTTCGGACTCAATATTGAACTCTACAACTTCAGGTAACTTGATTTCTGTCCGCATCAGTCATTCATCTGTAGTATTAGTTCAGCTTGTTTTTTTTCCTTTATTCACACACCCCCACCACCCCACCCCACCCAACCTGATCTGCTGGGCATGTCTCTCTGCTCTGCATTTCCCAGCTCCCACATTCTTTCACCTATATTCCTTTGTCTATGTTCTCACTCGCTCACTGCTCCCATTCACTCATATACCAGCTAACCTTGTCTACAGCTTATCCCCATAATCACCCTGGTTTCGCCCTGTCAGAGACATCTCCCCTTCCCTCATTCTCCCTGCAGCAGTTTCTTTTTGTCTCCTTTTCAACTCCAATGAAATTCTCCAACCTAAAACATTAATGTTGTTTCTGTTCCGTTGTTTCTCTTCCAACAGTTGTGGCCTGACCTGCTGAGTATTTGCTAAACTGGTTTATTATTGTCACATGTACCGAGGCACAGTGAAAAACTTTGTTTTGCATGCCATTCTTACAGATCATTTCATCACATCAGTACATTGAAGGATTACAAGGGAAAACAATAACAGAATGCAGAAGAGAGTGTTACAGTTGCAGAGAAAGTGCAGGCAGATAATAAGGTGCAAGGCCATAATGAGGTAGATTGCAAGGTCAAGAGTCCATTTTATTGTACAGGGGGACCGTTCAAGAGTCTTATAACAGTGGGATAGAAGCTGTCCTCGAGCCTGGTGGTACATGCTTTCAGGCTTTTTTATCTTCTGCGCAATGGGAGGGGGAGGAGGAGTATATCTAGCATTTTCTATTTTTGTTTTAGATTTAAGACACTTTCCCACATCCCAAAGATATGTTGCAGGTTAAGATACTGGAAAGTAGTAGAGGCAGGTACAATAACAGTTAAAAGACACTTGGAAAAGTACATGGATAGGAAACGTAGAGGGATATGGACCAAACATGGGCAAATGGGACTAGCCATTTTTTTCTTGTTTATGTTTTTCTTATGAATGTTGTGTATCAGACGTTCCTGTGATGCTGCTGCAAGTAAGTTTTTCATTGCACCTGTGTATACATGTACTTGTGCATATGTCAAAAAGTTGAGTTTATTATCTAGCTCAGATGGGCACGTTGGTCAGCACAGACAAGTTGGGCTGAAGGGCCTGTTTCCAAGCTGTATTACTTTATTTCCAGCATCTGCAGTTTTTTTTATTATCAGTGTGCATGGAAAAAATCTTTTATTGCCTGTGACCACATCAGAAATTTCCCAAGCTGGGAAGAGCAGTTGAGAAGCAGCAGGTTGTAAAAGGGACGAGTTCCAGTGGAGTGGTGAGTGTGTCAGGGACAGGCATAACTCCATCAAAAGAGCTAAGGGGATGGGAGGTGGCGAGGAAGGTAGATGCATATATGACACTGCAGGGATGTGTGAATAGGGAGCAGAAAGGGAGCTTCAACTTAGGTCATTTCAAAAATCCTCAGGATGGCTACAATAGAAAGCTCATCTCCCAAACACAATCCCTTGTGATTAATTCACCCTCTGCCTATCTGTAACCTGCAAGAAGGCAGAGGCATCACAAAGAAGAATACAAGAAACCAGAGCCTGGGGCTGCTGATTGGGATTGGGCAGCCAATCAGCTAGTTCGAGGCAAGTCTCAGCCTTTGATAAGCCTGCCAGCCAGCTTTTTACCGAAGCCCTCTCGCAAGAAATAAATGTGCTGCAGTCTGATTAGTAGACTCCACTCTGCCAAGACAATAAGGAGCTATTATCTGTCCCTTTAACGGGATAATCCCAGTTCGCTATCAGCTCACAACCATATGGACACACAGGGAAGATAGGTGTTGATGGACACATCATTTCCATTGTAATGAGGTGCAGGGAGACTCACTTGAACCTGCAGCTGATAAGGGTGGCGACTGTCTGACACAAACCACTGCTTTGCAAAATCAGCTACAGTTTTTACAAGCTGCAAATTTCCTCACAGTTCCTTAAAAATCCAACTCTTTCCCCATCTTCTAATCACCCTTTCCTTCCCAACTGCTCAGCACCGTAGGTAGTTAATTGGATGGTGCTGTGGTGCAGCTAGCAGAGCCACTGCCTGAGACCAGTTTCCCCCACATCCCAAACACGCACGGGTTGATAGGTTAATTGCCCACTACAAACTGCCCCTAGTGTGTAGGCGAGTGTTAGAATCCAGGGGGAGTTGATGAGAATATAGGGCGAATAAAAAAAGGATTAATGTAGGACTAGTGCAAAATGGGAGGGCTTGAGTTATAAGGAGAGGCTGGGACTGTTTTCCCTGGAGCAAAGGAGACTGAGGGGCAACCTTATAGAGGTTTATAAATTCATAAGGGGCATAGATAGGGTAGATTTTTTCCCCCAGGGTAGGGAAGTCTAAAACTAGAGGGCACAGGTTTTAGGTAAGACAGAAAAGACCTAAAAGGGGACCCCAGGGGGCAAATTTTTCCCCACACAGAGCGTGGTTGTTATATGGAATGAGCTGCCAGAGGAAGTGGTAGAGGTTGGTACAATTACAAGACATTTGGACAGGTACATGAATTGGAAAGGTTTAAGAGGGATATTGGCCAAATGCAGGCAGATGGGACTAGCTTAGATATGAATCTTGCTTGACATGGACGAGTTGTGCCAAAGGCCCTGTTTCCGTGCTGTGTAACTCTATGGGTGCTTGATGCTTGGTGTGGGCCAAAGGGCCAGGTTGACTCCATGACTTAATGACTGTGGCTGTACAATCGATCTTCAAAAGATGCCGAGGAGAGGGGGAGCTTTGTTATATTTAGCAACATGATAGGGGAGGGGGTGGGATATGGCTCTAACAAAGAATGGCAAACACCCATTCTGGGGATTACACCAGGCAATAAATAACAAATAGCTCTTGGGTGCATCAAACCTGCGTGTAGGCTTGCTTCACTCCTGCAAGGCAAAGTGAAGTTCATCCTCTCCCCAGTCTTTTCATATTAATCATCTCCTTTCTCGGGGGAAGAGGAGGCAGGGTTGTACATGAAGGAGAACTGCAAGTATTAAAATGTTAATCAAGCACCAGAGGTTACATTAAAAACCAAGAACTCTCTTTTTAACTATCTTTTTGCAAAGAGTAATGGACTCTCAGTGAATCAGCCCAATACATCATGGGCACCTCCCTCCACACCATCGCTAGTATCTACTTGAGGCATTGCCTCAAGAAGGCAACATCCATCAAAGATCTCCACATCTGGGCCATGCCACCTTCTCGCAGCTACCATCGGGCAGGAGGTACAGAAGCCTGAAGTTCCACATCACCAGGTTCAAGAACAGCTACTTCCCTTCAACCATTTGGTTCTTGAACCAACCTGCACTACCCTAATCACTACCTCAGTATAGCAACACTACGGCCACTTTGCACTACAACGGACTGTGTCTTTTGTTTTGTACTAATTGTGTTCTTTCTTGCATAATTTATGATGTTAATTTATCTTTTGAATGTTGTGTATCTGATGATGTGTGCCTGTGATACTGCTGCAAGTAAGTTTTTCATTGCAGCTGATCATACATGGACTTGTCCCTATGACAAACTCGACTTTGACTTTAACCATCTCCATCGTATTCTGGTCTGGGGTGGTTTGTGTAGTATAGGTCTGTGGATCAGTCCTTGGTCCCTGTTTTAGCATGGTCTGAAATGGAGTAATAAGGGAGAAGATGCATTATAACTGGGCTCAACGTCTCAGGGATAGAAGAAGAAAATCGGTCAAGTGGATCCAGTTGAAAACTGTGCACATCTGCACAACTGGTGAGAATTGCATTGGCTGTGGCTGTGATGCCCTCCAAGGTCAAATATCTAGTCTGCTGTAAAACTACTCACATTTAATGGTTTTGGGGCAAGATTTAATAATAATAAAGTTCAAATTCAGATTAGCATCAAGAGCAGGCTGGATGAAGGAGGAGTGGATTTTGCAACTTGCAATTTGATCTCTTCGATCATTCCTGAATCTGATTATTCCACTGCTGGTGGATGTGCCTTCAGTTAAGTCCTACAGTTAAGGGAATCCATCCCCAAACTCTTTGAATTTCTACCTTCCTTTCTCCTTTAAGATATTTAACTCATCAACCAAACTTTTATCTGCCCCAACATCTTCTCATGTGGCTTGGGATTTGATTAGCTCCTCAATGGGAGCTGTAGAACTGACTATTTCTATGACAGGGAACCTACTGTAGTCATCAACATTGCAAGCAATCACCAGTGTTGTTCTACAAAATTAACACACGTCAACCTCTGGCCCTTTGGGTAACTCTGACATTTGCAATGGTTCATGCTGATTTGACGTCGCAGTTGCTTGACATGCCAGACTCTGCTCTGAGCTCTGTCTTGGGACCAGGCAGACAGAGGAAAAGATTAAGGATGTGCTCAAAATCTCTTGTAGAAATGCAACATCCCCATCGATTCCTGAGAATCTCTGACCAATGACTATGCAAAGTGGAGAAGAAGCATTTGAGATCCAATCACTGTCATAGGGTTGTAGAGCACAGAAATAGGCCCTTCAGCCCACCACGTCCATGCATGTCTACAGTTTTTTGCCCATTTTACTAACCCCATTTGCCTGTATCTTTCCATACCTTGCCTATTTAAATGCCCGTCTAAATTCCTCTTAACCATAGTGACTGCATCTGATTCCACCACCTTCACTGGCAGCAAGTTCAACCACTCTGTAAAAAAAAAACTTTCCCTTCAAATCTCCTTTCAAATTCCTTCCTCTCACCTTAAACCAATGTTGTCTTGTTTTTAATATCTTTGTCATGGGAGAAAGATTCTGACCATCCACCCCATCTATGCCTCTTATAATATTATATACTTCTATCAGATTGCCCCTCAGCCTCTCTCACCCCACAGAAACAAACCAACACATAGATTACCCCCAAGGGGACCTACTCTATCCCTGGCTATTCTTTTGCTCCTGACATAGGATGTCTTGGGATTCTTCTTCATCTTACTTGCCAAGGATATTTCATGGTGCCTTTTTGCCCACCTAATTTCTTCTCTCTCACACCTTCAATATTCTTCAAGAGACTCCCTTTATACCAGTTACAGCCACCTGTCACACACTTCCCTTTCTTTCCCCCCGATCAAATCTTCAATATCTTTTGTCATTCAAGGTTCCTTAATCTTGCCATCTGTGCTTTACACCCTTAACAGAACATGCTGGCCCTGAACTCTTACTAAAAGACTCCCACATCAACTGCCATTTTACCAGCAAGCATCTGCTCCCAATCTATTTTTGCCAGGCCCTCTCTTACGCTCCCGAAATCAGCCTGCCCCAGTTCAAGACCTTAACTTGAGGACCAACCTTATCCCTTTCCATAACTACCTTAAAACTTGTAGAATTATGAACACCGTTTCCAAAGTGTTTTCCCACTGACATTTCCACCATGTGCCCAGATTTTTCCCCCAAAGGTTGACTACAGCCCCTTCTATAGTAGGATTATCTAAATATTGCCTCAAAAAACTCTTGAATGCAATTAACAAACTCTGCCCTATCTAAGCCCCTTACGTTAAGGCAATCCCAGTCAATACTGGTAAAGTTAAACCCCCCTCTACTATAACCCTATTGCTTTTGCACCTTTTTGCAATTTGCTTGCATATCTATTCCTCTAATTCCTGCTGACTATTGAAAGACCTGTTGTATAACCCTAGCAAAGTGATTGCCCTTCTCTCAGTCCCAAGTTCTACCCACATGGCCTCATTGGGTGATCTCTCCAGGACATCCTCTTCAAGAACTGCTGAGATGTTTTCCTCAATCAGTCGTACAACTCCCCCCTCCCCTTTTGCATCCTCCTCTGTCACGTCTGAAACTTCTATATCCCAGAACATTGAGCTGCCAATCCTGCCCCTCCCTCAACCACGTTTCTGTGATTGCGATAACATAACGTCAAGTGCTGATCCATACTCTGAGCTCATCTGATTTACCTGTGAAATTCCTTGCATTATAGTAAATGGAGTTGAGCCTGCCACCCCTCCCTTTCTCCCTAAACCTGCCTCTGTCTACTCTACCCACTGGATTAGCTTGATTCATCCTCTAAATTATATTCCCTACCTGCTGCACAACTTCCCAACCCCCTGCCAAATTAGTTTAAACCTCCCACGTAGTGTGAGCAAACTTCCCTGCAAGGACATTGGTCCCCCTGTCCTCCTTGTACAGATCCCATTTGCCCCAGAAGTGATCCCAATGATCCAAGTACCCAAAACCCTCGATCCTGCACCAGCTCTTTAGCCATGCATTCATCTGCCCTATCCTCCTATTTCTACCCGCAATAGCATCGGTATTCAGAAGCTCGAGTCTGTGCATTGAGAGTACACAGGGGCTCTGTGTAAATAGTGGAAAGAGTGCAGCATCTCACACACTACCCACCCTCCTACCCCCTCAGCCACTTGCTGCCCCATGGGAGGGTCTGCAATTCCCACATCAGCTCAGGACTCACAAAACCAGTGTGGAAACAAGTCACTCTCAATCTCAAGGGAATGCCTCAGAAGAACCATCTGTTGCTTTTGTGTCTTAACCAAGCAATCTATTCCTAGCAGCTGTATCTCCTCCCTTAACAATTGGTCAGTTTTCACAATTCCCTGATGACCATTGCAAGTAAGGTGTGCAATGTGTTCCCCTAGCGACCACAGGAAGACAATGCAATTGCCTCATGGCACAAGGTCTGTGGTGGGTGCAAGAGTCTCCTCACTGGAGGGTGCATGCTCAACCTGCTTCCATTTTTGACTGATGTGTTGTCTTACAGAGACAGAACAGCAGCTTGCTGCATTGTGGCTTTGATTTTGCTTTACTGTCATGTCTATGGAGACAGCATTCACACTCACATAACAGGCAAGCTGCTCCTGACCTTTTCCTTTCTGACCAATTATTGGTTGGAGGCAAGGGATGGTGCAGAAGGTCATCAGAAGGATATAACTGCCCTGGCTGATGTGTGTCATGACAATGCATGCTCTTGCAGCTTGACGTCTAGTGCTTGCTGTTAGAACTGTTAAATAAAAACTACAAGCTTATGATCAGTCACAACTCCAGAGTTATAGAGTCATAGAAATATACAGCATGGAAACATGCCCTTCAGCCCACCAACCATCCATCCACACAGATACACAAGTACATCGAGGGAGGACAGAAGGAAATAAAAACAGAACACAGAATATCAATGTTACAGTTACAGAGAAAGTGCAGTGCAGGAAGACAAATAAAGTGCAAGATCCATGACAAGGTAGATTGGGAGATTAAGAGTTAATCCTTAGTGTACAAGAGGTCCATTCAAGAGTCATATAACAGCAAGACAGAAGCTATCCTAGAGCCTGCTGGTATATGTTCTTAAGCTTTTGTATCTTCTGCCCGATGGGAGGGGGGAAGAAGAGAGCATGACTGGGGTCTTTGATTATGTTGGCTGCTTTCCCAAGGCAGCGGGAAATATAGACAGAATAAACAGAGTGAAGGCCACGTTGTAAGGAAAGATCCTGACATTCCTCTGGCTGAGTTAGAGTAAGACAAGAGAAAATATTGTTGAAGGTTTGATTACTCATCACACTGACTGGTGTGCCTTGATTTGCTAGTCACAGGTGCCATGACTGAATGCTCTGGCCAGTGAAGTGAAGAACATGCTCAGGGTCAGTAGAATTGCTGGCAATGTCTACACTGGCTTTGACACTGGCTGCACAGCCCAATGGGTTCTGATGCACTAGGTTTGTTGGTTGCCAAACTCTGTGTTATCCCACGTTTCTCATATACAGAACATTCTGCTCTATGGGAACAACTGTCACCTTATTAATTATCATAGTATAAAGCCCGATGTCTTCAGTTCTTTGGACAATAGACTGGGTTTAACAATATATCCCAATTGTGGTAAACCATCTTAATCTCTGCCTGCAGCGCTTTCTCTCATCACTTTGACTGACACTGTTAGGCCACTGTGCCCCAGGTGAAATTTCAATTCTATCTTGTTTTCATGAAACGTAATCCACAGAAGCAAAAAACATATTTTTGAGAGCTGATTTTCTGAATGTGCTTCATGCCAGGGGCTCTCATTCACTACTCCTATGTTGCATTTGTGGGAATGCCAAGGGCACCTATAGTCCCATACATGTAACTGGCTGGCAAGGCTCGTTGGCACGGCTGGGATTTAGGAAAGCTGACTCCTACATCCAAGGAGCTGATGGCTTAAAAATTAGAGAGACCATAACTGTGCAGATTCTTTGCAGATAGGCTGATGAATGATAAATTGGTAAATTGGTTTATTATTGTCACATGTACTGAGGTACAGTGAAAAACTTTTTGCATGCCATCCATACAGATCATTTCATTACAACAGTGCATTGAGGTAGTACAAGGGAAAACAATAACAGAATGCAGAATAAAAACTGTTACAGTTACAGAGAAAGTGCAGTGCAGGCCGATAATAAGGTGCAAGACCATGATGAGGTAGATTGTGAGGTCAAGAGTCCATCTTATTATATTAGGAGACCATTTGATAGTCTTAGAACAGCGGGATAGAAGCTGTCCTTGAGCCTGGTAGTACATGCTTTCAGGCTTTTGTATCTTCTGCCTGATGGGAGGGGGGAGAAGAGAGAATGTCTGGGGTGGGTGGGGTCTTTGATTATGTTGGCTGTTTTATGCCTCAGGTCACAGACTGATAAATTATTCTACTGACCAATAAACAAAACAATTACTGATTCAACTGGAGCTCACACCAATCAATGATTCTATTGATCAATTGCTAGGCTGATGAATCATTATACTGACCAAAAAAGGTCTCAAACAGATCACGATTCAGCTGATAAATACACATTAAAATGATGAATAATTCTATCGAGCACAAAGCAGAATAATTTACTGAACCATAAATGAACCAACATGATACCACGAGCCAGCAATCAGACTGCTGAATAATAAAATGTTCAGATCAATAAATGATTCCACATCTCAATGACCAGATCATTGTTTGATTCTACACAATAATGCACAATTTGTTGAATGATTGTACAATAACTAAGACTGACAGGTAAGCATATCGACTATATTTGGACTAATTCATTATTCATCTGGCTAATAAAGAGACTTAAGATTAATTCTACTAATCAATAATCAGAATCCTGAGTAATTCTACTGACCAATAACCAGACCACTGAATAATTGTACCAACCAAAAATCAGATCATTGAATAATTCCACTGATCAATAATTATGTGAAGAGTCATTTCACTGATGTGTAATCAGAATGAAGAATGAATCTACTGATCAGTGTTAAGAGTGGTGATTTATTCTGCTGGCCAAATTGATTCAACTTATCAAAAAACAGATAAACAAATCATTTGACCAAGCAATATGCAGATAGTTCAATGATTCTCTTAAGCATTGATCAAATGAAGCCACGATTCCACTGAGTAATAATCATGCCATTGTACGATTCTAGTAAGCAGATTGGTGAATGATTCCTCTGACTAATGGATAGACTGACAAATGATTCTAATGCACAATAATCAGTCCGGTTCATGAGTCCCCCAACCATAGATTAGGAATGAATGATTCTATTGAATAATGATCATACCAGTACATGACTCTAATGACAATAATTAGACCGATGAATGATACTATTGACAATTAACGGACGTATGAAAGATTATACCAAGTCACAATCATATCAATGCATGATTCTACTGACTAATGATCAGACGTGTGGATATATCTACTGAACAATGGTCCAAAGTCCTGAATTGAAAATATATCACCATTCCTTTTCCTGAATTATTATTCCTGATTATTAACCAGATGAATTGATGACAAATAAACAGATTGAAGAATGATTTGATTGAGAATAATTAGACCCATGCATTATTCTACCGATATTTAATCAGATCAATACATGATTATACTGATCAACAATCAGACCAGTGAATAGATCCACAGACCAATAATCAGATTACGCATGGTTTTACTGAAGAACAATTAAATGAGCAAGTTAATGATAGAAGTTTATATAGATTGATTGATTAAACTGATGAAGGATTCTACTGACTGATACACAGCCTGATCAATAACTAGACTAGCAAATAATCAGACCAATCAATAATTATAATGACCAGTAATCAGAAAAGTAAATGAATGTACTGAACAATAATGAATAATACAACTGATCAATAATCGGACCAAAGAATTATTCTACCGGCCAAAAATCAGACCCAAGGATGAATCTCCTGACCAATATTAAGACTGATGGAAGATTCTAAAGACTGATAATCAAATCAGTACAATTCCAACAGATTAATAATTACACTGCAAATTCAATCCACTGACCAATAATCAGATTCTACTGATTAACAATGAGACAGGTGAGTGACTCAACTAACTGGTAATCAGACCAAAGAGTGGATTTCAGTTACTAATATCAATGGAATCAATGATTCAACTGAACCAAAATAAGAGATCAATTAATGATTCAGCAGACCAAAATACAGACTGCTCAATGATTCTCATAACAAATAAATTACTCCACCAATTGATTATGAATTAGTCCAGTAAGTAATAGTCAGACTGAAGAATAATACTTACCAATAAATGAATTTGCTGACCAATAATAGAATCAATAAATGCATAATCACGATTGCAATCAATGATTCTACTGATCTTTTATCAGAAATATCAATGATTTTACTGACCAATAGATTGAATCAACATAAATAATAAGACTGATGTACAATGCTACTCACCAGTCACCAGGTAGCAACACTGGCCTTGCATGCTCAGCTGTGGAACACTGCACTACTGCAATCTTCTGCAGCCAACATGCAAAAGTTATCAACACACAGCTATGAGGCACCACGTACAAGATGATGGAGATTATCAAGTTCACTCCAGTTGAGTGGCTAGTGGCTCTGGCCACATCTGGGCTGAGGATTGCCAAATGGCTTTTAATTCAGATAAGTGTGAGGTGTTGCATTTTGGGAAGTCAAACCAGGGTAGGACTTATTCAGTGAATGGCTGGGCCCTGAGGAGTGTCATAGAACAGGGGGACCGAGGAGTACAAGCACATAGTTCACTGAAAGTGGTGTCACAGGTAGTCAGGGTGGTGAAGGCAGCTTTTAGCACATTGGCCTTCATCAGTAAGGGCATTGAGATGAGCTGTCAGAGGAAGTGGTTGAGACAGATACAATGACATTCAAAAGACATTTGGATAAATACATGGATAGGAGGGGTTTAGAGGGATATGGGCCAAACATGGAACTAGCTTGGTGGGCACCATTGTCAGCATGGATGAGTTGGGCTAAAGGGCCTGCTTCCATGTTGTAGTACTCTGAGTTTGTCTGCCATTCCAAACTCCATGATTCCAAGGTCTTCCACAAAATTAAAAAAAACTGTGGTTAATACTCAAGATCTTGACAAAACCACACAAAGTAACACCAGTCATTCCGGAAAACAACAGCTAAACATCATCATTTAAACCACATCAACCCAATACATCACGGGCACATCCATCCCCACCACCAAAAGTACCTACAGGAGGCACTGCCTCAGGAAGACAACATCCAAAGATTCCCACCATGCCATCTTCTCACTGCTACCATCAGGCAGGAGGTACAGAAGCCTGAAATCCCACACCAACAGGTTAAAGAACAGCTACTTCCCTTCAACCATTCAGTTCTTGAACCAACCTGCACAACCCTAATCACTACCTCAGTATAGCAACACTATAGCTGCTTTGCATTACAATGGATTTTGTTTTTTTTCGTTCTAATTGTGTTCTTTCTTGTAAAAATTGTGTACAATTTATGTTTGATACACGTTTTTCTTGTGAATGTTGTGTATCTGATGCTAAGTGCCTGTGATGCTGCTGCAAGTAAGTTTTTCATTGCAGCTGTGCATACATGGACTTGTGCAGATGACAAACTCAATTTTGACTTTGAAGTGGAAGCAGCTGTGGAAGAAAAAATATGTAAATCACTGACGTAGTGATCTTTGGCTTTGGCCTCCTTCAAAACAGGCCTCAATAGAGTCTACACAGGTCAGGGATGTTGTGGTTACCTGCTGTGCCAATGGATGCTAGACGACTCAATGGGTAACTATGGACAGAAGTCCCAAACCATCCAATACATCTCATTAACCTTCCCATGAAGATTTGTTGCAGGAGATACCTCATCTCCACTTGACATGTCAGGTTGCGATTGATAGGCTGGACTTTAAAATGCAAGGTTTATCATGTCATATGAAAGAAAATCCCGTCGACAACTCTATTAACCAAATATCAAACATTTCATTGATCAGATTGATAAATTATGTTACCGAAGTTCAGACTGATAACTGATTATAGAGATTGATAGTCAGACTGCAGAATAATTCTGTGCAATAAGCAAACCAAGGAATGATTCAACTGACACAACCAGATGGATACGTAACTACTGCTCAGACCAGTTAATTGATCACCGCAATTAATAATTCTGCAGAAATGAGTCATACCAATTTATAATTGTACCAATTATCAGATAGATGAATATTTCCCCTGACAATAATCTAACTGACAAATTATTGTTCTGACCAATTATCAGACTAATGCTTTATTTTACGAGAGTCACAGAGTAATACAACGTGGAAACAGGCCCTTTGGCTGAGATTCCAATCTAAGTGAGTCCCATTTGCCTGTGTTTGGCCCATATCACTTTGAACTTTTCCTATCATGTCCCTGTCCAAGTGTCTTTTACCAACATCTGGTGAATAGATCTACAAACCACTAATCTACAGACAAATGTTTGCAGTGACCATTGATAGGACTGATAAAGGATTCTATTGACTAATACTCAGACTGATGGATAAGCTGATCTTTGATTAGTAGAACCAATTATTGATAATAATGCTCAATTATCAGACCAATGAATAATTCCACTAACAAATAGTTCAAATGTCACATTGATGAATACTCAGTCTGTTTAGTGGATCCAAAATGAATAATCCAAATGACGAATGATTCCATACAATAAAACTCAGACTGATGGATGGTTCCACCGACCAATAATCAGACTGGTAGATGATTTTGCTAACTAATAACTATATTGATGAATGAGTTTATTGACAATAAATTATTCTGCTGACCAATTACTTGACTGAAGAATTCATCTGACCAATAATGAGACCAACAACTCCACTGTAAGATATCCACTCCCATAACACCTAGAGCAATGATTCTATTAACCAATGATCAAACCCATTATTAATTCTATTGCCCTCCAATCATACATTTGCATAACTTGATTGACCAGTATTAAATCCAACCAATGACTATTGACCAATTAAACTGTTGAATGATATTACTGTCCTCCTCAGACAGAGCCATACAGCATGGAAACAGGCCCTTTGGTCCAACTTGTCTATGCCAACTGTGTTGCCCAGCAATCTAGTCCCATCTGCCTGCATTTGGCCCATAGCCCTCTAAACCTCTCCTATCCATGTACTTATCTAGATGGCTTTTAAATGTTGCTCATGTGCCCGCCTCAACCACCATTTCTGGCAGCTCATTCCAAATACGTACCACCCTTTGCATGAAGAAACTGCCCCTAATGTCCCTTTTAAACCTCTTGACTGTGATCTTAAACCTATGCCCTCTTGTTTTTAAAACACTCCCTCCCTAGGGAAAAAAGAAAGACTACATGGCTTTCACCCTGTCTATGCCTCCCATGACCTTATACACCTCTATCAGGTCACCCCTCAATCTCCTAAATTCCAGGGAATAAAGTCCTAGTCTCCTTGTAAGTCAGGCCTCCAAGTCCAGGCAACATCCTGGTAAATCTCTTCTTCACTCTTTCTAGTGTAGTAGCATCTCTCCTATAAATGGGTGACCAAAACTGTACACAATACTCCAAGTGCAGCCTCACCAACCTCTTTTATAACATCACATACAATGTCAGACTGATTCTACTAACCAATAATTAGACTGACAAATGATTGTACTGAACAATAATCAGATCAGTAAATTATGACCATTGATGAATAATTTTGCCAATGAATATACAGAGTAATGAACAATCCTATTGTCCAACAATGTGTCCACGTACAATAATCAGACCAGCGCAAGAATGGTCTGATCAGTAATCTGACCAAAAAAAAAATTATACTCACCTACAACCAATATGGTCAAAAATTCTATTGATCTTTAAATTGATTAAGCAATAATTTTGTAGAGCAAATATCAGACCGATGATCAAATCTAAAGGCAACTGATTAGCATGATCTGACTGACCAATAATCCACATGTTAAATGAATCTATTGACCAAACTGAGGAACAGAATAAGTAGATCAATGAATGAGTACATGTTCCATTATTCAGTCTGATGGATGATTCTTCTGGCCTATAATTAGATCAATGAATGAGTTGACTAAAATTAATTGACTTAATCCACAGAAAAATCTTACTGAAGTATGTGCCTAATTACTAAGAATCAAATTGACTAATGATCAGAATGATCATACTTATGAATACATAAAGCAATGAATAATTTCACAGACCAATCAATCATCAGACCAATTAATTATTCTCCTGACCAGTGATCAGATGGGTGATTAATTCTGGTGACAACAATCAGATGAATGATACTACCAACTTATAAGTAGACAACAGAATTATTGCCTGCATAATAAGTACACTGATGAGTCCATAATCTGACTGGTAAATTATTTCATTAATCAATAATCAGAGTGGTTAATGAGTCTAATAACCGAGGTCCAGATGAATGACTGAACACAAGACAGATGGATCAATGATTCCACTCAACAATAATCAAACTAATGAAAGATTCCATTGATCAATAATCACATTGATGAATGTCCACTGTCAAAAGAGTCATAGAGCCAAATAGCACAGAAATAGGCCTTTCAAACCATCATGTCCATACCACGTTGCATCTATCTACACTCATTCCATTTACCTGCAGTCTTATGTCCTAGAGATTCAAGTTCTTGTCTGGATGCTTCTTATGATGTGAGAGTCTCTGTCTCCACCAACCCTTCAGGCAGCGTTTTCTAGACTCCAAAACCCCCCTGGTGAAAAATTTGCCCTTCAGAACCCCTCCAAACATTCTGCCACTCAACTTAAACCTAAGCCTTCCCCTGCTAATGGGAAAAAAGATACCTACCCCCTCATAATTTTAAGTACCTCTATCAGGTACCCCTCTCACCTCCATTGCTCCAGGGAAAACAAACCTAACCTATCCTGAGCAACACACAGAAAACACTGGAGGAACTCAGCAGACCAGGCAGCATCCATGGTGGGAAATGAACAGTCAATGCTTCGGGCTGAGACCCTTCATTAGGACGTGTCCCCAGCCTATTTGTCATCCGATAATCAGACTGAAGAATAAATCTACTACCCAATAATTCATCCAATGAATGATTCATCCAATGAATGATTCAAATGATCAAAAATGCAAATCATTTATTCATCAATAAGGATAATTCTCATGCACCACAAGGAGGTGAATGCATGATGCTACTGTTGAATACCCTAGCCAGTGAAAGGGTCTATGAAAGGAGAAATCAAATTGCAAATCAATGTACTGACCAGCGCTGACTGATGAACAATTGCACTGACTAATAATTTAAATGAACAATAATTCTACTTAATGATGATCAGACTGTTGAATGATTCTACTGAGCAAAATGGTGAATGGTTTCACCAATGAATACAGAGCAATGAATGATTCTATGGACAAATAATGAACGTGGTGAATAACAAGGGCATTTGAACTAATGTTGACCAAAAAAACAGAGGGATAAGTAATTTTACCATCTATTTATTAGGCCTACAAATGACTCTACCAAATAGTAATTAGACTGGCTAATCAAGGATCAAGTTTAATAAATGCTCTTCTGATGAATAACCACACACACACACACACACACGATTCTACTAACCAATAATTACACCCATAATTAATCTACTGACAATGGTCAGACCAATGCGATGACTCTAATGATCCAGGTACAGTAATTTACTAATCAAAACTGATGATTGATTCCAATGACCCATTATCAGAACCATGCATGATTCAACTAATAATGGACCATCTGATCTATAATCACTTGGATTAATAATTTCTTTCAAATGATCGTACTGATGACTGATTCTTATGATCAATAGTCAGATCAATAAATGATTCTGTTGATGATGTCCAAAACAATTCCACTAGCCAATATCAAACTAAAGAATTATTCTACTAAGCAAACATCAGACCGGTAATTCTCAGGCCAGTGAATGGATCAACAATGCTGCTCAAACTAATCAAATGACTTTTAAGCAAATGAACCATTGTTTCTGCTGGAACGTAAGTATCCGAATAATTGCCTTTTCTTTACAATATCAGTCATTAAATATCCTGACCAATAAGCAGGATATAATTTCACTGAGTGATAATTACAGGGATAAACAATTCCACTGACAGGCTGGGGAATAATTTGACTCACTAGTAACTATTCCATTCAATGAATTGACTGACATTTAACCAATGAATTAATGAATCTATTGACCAATAATAAAGCCAGTGAAGAATATTACTGATAATTATTGGACCAATAAATTATTCTACTGATCTATAAACAGGTCCATGAATAGTTTTCTGTTCAAAAGGCCAGACTGATGAATAACTCCACTGAAGAATAATCAGACTGATAACTGATTGTACTAACCAATCATGAGACCAGTATGATTTCACTGACTGATAAGAGACAAATGATTCCACTGCCCAAGAAACAGACAAAGGAAAGATTGTACTCAGCAATAAAAATGGTGTTCAATAAATCTCCTGATGTTTAAATCAGATGAATCAATGTTTGTACTGACCAATAATCAGCCTGATGAATCATTCTACTTACTTTTTAACCAGACATAAGAATGATTCCATTAACCAATAATCAGATTGTTGAATGATACAACAGACTGACAATTAGAGCAATGATTGATTCTGTCCACACTTAGAGCAATGAATTCTGTTGATCAATAATTAGATTGAAGAATTATTTTTCTGACTAGGAGTCAGACCAGCCAATGATCTTCCTGACCAATACTCATACCCAAAGAAGGAATCTCCTGACCAATGGTCAGACAGAGGAGTGATGCTAATAATCAAAATACAAACCATTTACTGACCAATGGGCAGACTGCTGTATGAATAATCAAAACAATTAGTTACTCCACTGACCAATAATCCAACCAAAAATTTGATTGTATTGTGTAAAAACAATCCATTTATTTATTCTCCTGACCAATAATCAGATCAACACAATTTACTGACCAAAATATGTGCAGATCAATGATTCCAAAGAACATTATTCAGAATGATGTATTATTCTACTGATCACATTGAGAAACTGATCACATTGACCAATAATCAGCCGGTTGAATCACTCTATTTACCTTTCAGGAGACCCAAGAATGATTTTAGTAACCAATGATCAGATTGATGAATCATACAAGACGAGGACAATTACAGGAGTTAATGATTCTGATGATCAATAATGAGATTGAAGATTTTTTTTAAAACCAAGTATGAGTGAAACTAATCAATGTTTTTACTGCAGTGATCAGAGAGAGGAAAAACAGATCAAGAAATTATTTTACTGATCAGCAGCCTGCCTGAAGAATGATGCTATTGGCCAATGATCACACAGATGAATGATTTTACTATTCAACAGTCAACTAGTTGAATAATTCTACAGATCAATAATCAGGCCGATGAGAAGAGAAACTGATCAATGCACAGAGCAATAAGCTTTAAGGATACTCAACCCAATGAATTATTCCACTGAACAATGATCAGGACAAAGAATCAATCTGAGTGCAGTGCGATGTGGAGGATGCCAAGAACTTTGTCATCAGTTTAAAGTGATATTCTACTCAGTTTATTAACACATTGATATGTGCAGATAACAATGTTTAAAAAGACACTTTAATTGTTAATATGTTAAACAATTGAAACTCATTTGCCTGTCATTTGTCACATGACAGGGAGTTGTTTGATTAAGTGTACATAAAAAGAAAAGTTCCCACTGAGTTGGGTAAAACCTCACTTTTGGATTAGGATTATGAGCAGTGCCAAGGGCTACACACAGAGAAGATACTCTTGTGTTTACTGTTTTCAGGAGTCCAGATTAGCTAAGGAACTGGATTTTTGGTTTTAGATCATTTGGGAGGACTTCAAGTGGCCAGAAGTGGTATTAAGGGCTATTAATGCTTCTTACATTTGCTGTTGCCAAGGGATATGAAAGTTTCATTTACTTTAATAGTGCAAAGTGTTTTCTCCTTGTTACTAAGTGTTTAACATAACAATTTTCTCAAATGTATTGATTGGATCAGAATCTTAGTATAATAAACCAGTGTTTTGCAACACTGAACAAGCATTATTTAATGATTCTACCAACCACAATTAGACCAATACCCAAATCTACTGACCTATAATCAGTCTTGTAAATATATTGACCAATAATCAGAAAGATCAATAATCATTTCATTCATTGATGAAATGCATCTTGAATGTGAATCAGTAATTCCACTGATTAATTATCAGTCCAGTTAAAGATTCTTCATGTCTAACTGGACTGTTAAATGAAGTTAAGTCATGATCAGACATGATTAGAGTGATACACAATTCTGCTGATAACAATTGAACCAATGATTATTCCACTGACCAGTAATCAGCCTGATGATTCCACTGAAGAACAATCAAACCATTTATGATCTTGCCAACAATAATCAGACCAGTGAATGATTTTGTAAGTTATAAATCTACAAAAACTAAAGCACAGCAGATGCTTTAGTTCTGAAATAAAACAGAGAATGCTGGAAAGGCTCAGCAGTCAAGCAGCATCTATGGAGAAGCAAGAAGAGTTAACTTTCCTCAGGTCCAATGAAGGTTAGGAAAAAGAGCTACAGAGAAGGGGGGGAAGAAGGGAAGGGGGGAAAGGAATACTAAACAAAGTTTTTGAGTGAATCTACTGGGCAATAATTAGACAAATATGATTCTACTGATCAATAATCAGAGGGACAAATAGTTGCACAAGTCATCAGATCCAAGAGTGATGAGACTGAACAAAAATATAACCATTTAATTATTCTGCTACCTATAATCAGACTGATCAACAATTCTATTCTCAGATCAATTAATCTACCAAGAGTAAAATATGCAGATGCTGAATGTCTGAAATAAAACAGAAGATGCTGGAAGGAACTAACACAGGCCATTCAGGGGTTATGAACACCCATACATACGAAAGAGATCCCATAATGTTATTAAATTCAAAAGTCTAACACATGTACACATGTTCATTCCTATGAACAGCAGAACTAGTTTCCTCTCTCTCTCTCTCTCCACCTTTAGTAATTGTTCTTTCTTATCAGTTTCTGATTCTGTTGATTACAAAACCATGGAGGTATGGTTACCATAATCGAGTGATTTTTGTGTATTTTCTGACACAGACAAAATTGACTTATGGACGTCTGTACAAATGGAAGCCATTCGTTACCCAGAGATGGCCTGTAGGTCAGCAGGTAGCAGTATAGGGGAGAGGTGTCCAGGGTACCTAGTCAACCTTTCAGGTCGGTGATCTTTCATCAGAACCAAGGAAACTTAAAGATCATAGATGTTTTAACCTGCAGGGAAAGGGAGGCGGGTTGGGGCGGGGCGGGGGGGGGGTGGGGTGGGGTGGGTGGGGGGGTATAGTGAACAAAGGAAAGGAAAAGGTCTGTGAATGAATTTACTGGTTAACAATTAAACCAATAATTGCTTCTGCTGATGATCAAATCAGATGAACATCTTTGCCGTCTATTTATCAGATTAAAAATGAAGGCAGTGACCAGTACCTAAATCTAGCACTCTGTAATCAGGCCACATGAATGATTCCATTGATGAATAACCAGGCCGACAAGTTATTCTACTGATCAATAAAGAAAGATTTTAATTAACAAAATATAGACAAAATGATTCCACTGAACAATAATCAAATCATCCCACAGGAGGTGCAATATTTGTCCTTTCACCTTTTCCTTTCCCACTGAGTGTTTCTATCATTTTCTATTTTTTTAATAACAATCAGACCCATGATTGATTCTACTAACCGTAACCAATAAACAGATCAAGCAAAAATATATCTGTAAATCGGTGGATATAAATTGTACTGACCAATAATCAGGCAGATGAACGTTTTAATCAATAATCAGACCAATGAGCAAGTTTACCAATAGTAATAGGACCAATGAATAAAAATGCTGACCAATAATACACAGGTTATTAGTAACCAAAATCAATTGCATCAATGATTCCCCTGACCACTAAGTAAGATAAACGAATGTCTTGCTATCAATTTACCAACAAATATTTTATGGAAAGCTATACCAACCAATGATTTCAATGAACAGCCAATGAATGATTATCAGACCAATGATCAGATTAATAAAGTAACTGAACAATAATCAGAATGATGAGCAAGTCTAATGTCAACAATGAATTATTCTGTTAATCAATACTCAGAACAATGACTCTACTGACCTAAAATCAAAATAATCTTACTGACCAATAATCATACCCATGAATGAATCTATTAACCAATACTCAGATCGATGACTGACTCATTGATGAAAACTCAGACCAGTAAATCAATCATCGACCAATAATCAGCGCAACAACGGATTAACTGATGAATAATGATTCTATTCACCAATAATCAGACTGATGAATGACACTACTTACCAGTAATCAGGTTGATAATTAAGTTATTGTCAATAATTAGACCAGTGAATTCTTCTACTGACCAATAGTCAGTCTTAGGGATGATTTGACTAATAGAGTGATTCATTCAATTTTATTTTATTTTTGATTTTATTCAAGCAAAATTAAAATTATTAATTCTACTGACCAATATCCACATTGATAAATCAACCTATTGACTATTAATTCCACTGAATATCTGATTCTATTGATCGATAACAAAAATCATAAATGAATTGCTATGCTATACAATAGACAGAGAAAGAAATTAGTCTACTGACCATAATTTGATGGAAAAATTGATTCTTTTGACTAATAACCAAAGATGATTGTATTGATCAATGATCAGGCAGATGGGTTATACAAGAGACCAAAAGTTAGGGTGATGAATGATTCTGTTGACAATAATGAAAGCAATAAATTAAACCACTGATGAATGAGTTGCATAAAGTATTAAATCGAATGACCAATAAACAATGCAGCAAATGATGCTATTGTTTAACAGTCTGACGAACAAATGAGTCTCACAAATTTAAACCACTGGAGAAGCTGGAAATGCAAAATAAAACAGAAAATAATGGAAAGACTCAGCAAGATCCTGGAGCGAGAAACAATTTAATGAACTTTCCAAGGAGCTGGTAAAAGTAAGAGAAGAAAATTATAGAGATTAAGAAATCTGACAATTTTACAGTCCAATAAAACACCTCAGTGCATGGTTCTACCCACCGATTGTCACTCTGGTGGATGGTTCTCTCGGTTACTATCCAGACCAATAATTTGACTGAATGGACAGACAAATCAATATTTCCACTTAGAAACAATGATATAGTGACAATGAGTAACTGAGCAACAATCAAACTGACCAATGACATGATTGACTTTGGAGTTCCATACACAGTCAGTCTACCTAGGGATGGATACAGTGGCATTGGAGGCAATCCAAAGAAGATTCACCCAAGCTAATTCCTGAGATGAGAGGGTTATCCTATCGAGAGAGATGAATCAATTTGGATCTGTATTTGTTGATCTTAAAGGATGGGGGAATGGTGACATGGCAGAGGCTGAAATGTTTTCAATAGTGGGAGAATCTTGAACGATGGGGCATGGTTTTAAAAGACCACCCAGATCTTGAAACGGAAGAATGTAGAAATTTATTCTGAGTGATGTATCTCTGGAATTCTTTACCTGCTTCTAATGAGGCTAATTCATTAGAAGTATTTAAAGTGGAGGTAGATAAATGTTTGAAATATCGGGGGGATTGTGGAAAATGGAGATCTTGCACAGAAGAGGCATTGAGGCCTGGGGTAGACCAGTCATAATCATATTGAATGGTGGGGCAGGTTTGAGGGCTGAGTAGCCTACTCTTATTTTGTGTTTTTGTGCTTGATTAGACTAAAATAATAATTCTACTGATCATTGATCAGAAGAAATAAAGATTTCACTGATGACAAATAGATGATTCCGCTGACCAGTATATATGCTGGTGAATGATACAAACAACCAAAAAATCAGATTGATGAATGATTCTGCCAACCAGCAATCAGGGCTTCAAAGATCTACTGATAATCGTCAAGCCAATGAATGATTTTAAAGACTATGAAAGATTCCACTGCCTCTCGTTAAATATATGAAGGGTCATCTCGACAATAGTCACAGACCTAATTACATTGCCGATAGAAAATCAATGACTACTATCCAATAATCAGAGCATTGAATGATTCCACTGGTCAATGATTGGACTAATCTATGATACTCCTGGATAATAAGCACTCCAATGAATTATTATAGTAACCTATATTGATACCAAAGACTAATTTTATTGCCCGATGCACAAACCATTTTATGAATTTATTGACCAATAATCAAACTGATGAATGATTCAGTTGACAATAGCTGACCAATCAATAATTCCACAGAACATGACCTCTAATCAGACTGGCGACTGATTCTGCAGATCAATAATCATGCCCACGAATTATTCAGTCCGAAGAATGATTCTGCTAGCCAATAAACGTTACAATCAATTATTTCCCCGTCCAAACACATTTCAAAGAATAATCCCAGACCCTTAATCAGATTGATCAATAATCAGGCTGGTAAATTAATCTACTAACCATAACCTTCCTTATCAATGACCACACTGACCAATAAATAGACCAAATTATGATACTACTGACCAATAAACATACCAATAAATGAATCCATTGATGATAATCAGAACAAATGATGCTACTAAACGTCAAAAGCATGTAGGTGTAATGAATGACTCCACTGAACAATGATCATCGTCATCAATGAATCAAAATAAAGAATGATTCCACCAATCACAAATCAAGCCAATCTTGATAAGACTAGTCAATGTCAGAGAAAAATGTCAGACTGACTAATGATTCTCCTGACCAACAAATGAATGAATCTACTAAAACTAATCAGGACTGAAAAATGATTCTACTTTCAATAATCTGATTGGAGGATGACTCCATTAGCCAATAATAAAAATAAATAATTCCACCGACACAATGGGACCGTGCACGATTCCCAACCAATACACTGGCCCCTGCGTGTATTTATTGACCAATAATCAGACTGCTAAGAAATCATGCAGTCCAATAATTAAAGTGATGAATGATTCTACTAACCAATAAGCAGACTGAATGATTCTCCTGATCAATAATCAGACTAAAGACTGACTCTGATAACCAATAACCATTCCAACTAATAATTTCTCTGTGCTTAGATCAGACAAGCCATTCAACTGGCTTATTATTCTGATGTTATAATGGAAGTTCATTGACCTGAAACATTATATTTCTCTCTCCACAGGTTCTGCCTGACCAGCTGACTATCTCCAGCATTGTGTTTTAATTTCTGACTTCTTGTATCTGCATTGTATGCTTTTTCATAATTATTCTGCAGTGCCATAACCAGAACAGTCAACAATACCACCAATCAATAAATCAGAATGAAAAATGGAACTACTAACTCATGAATCTTCACAATGAATGATACTGATAACCAATGAATTACAGAGCAACAATAAAACAGTGAAGATTATTACCACCAATCAATAATCAGAATAATTAATTATACCATCTACCAATAATCAGAGCAATGACTGATAATCAGATTAGTGAGCCATTTTACTGACAGGAATCAATCTGTTGAGTAATGCTCATGTAAATAATCCATCCAAAGAACAGTTTGTCTACCCAGGTTGGTGAATATTTCTACTTTTAGTATTGGAACTGTTGTGGGATTCTACTGACCCATAATGAGGTCAATGCATGATTATTCTGACCAATGCTTGGACAAGTGAACATAATCACTGACCAATAATCATGCAATTAAAGGACTTGCACTAACAAGTGATCAGACTGGTTATTGATTCCACTGACCAAAAATCCAATCAATGAATGATGCAACTGACCAATAAGCTGATTTATAAATCATTCTTAAGTTCAATAATTTGATGGAATGATTATTCTAGTCACCAATAAACAGATTGATAAATGATTCTGCTTTAAATAGACAAGACGATGCATATGTTTATGGAAAATATATCAGACTAAAAGATTGAGCATTTCAGTTCAAAGATCTTTTGGTATATACTGACTAACAACCCAACTGCTGACAATAATCAGACCAACGAAAGATTGTACTGCCCACCAACCAAATGGAATTGTAAATCTACTAACCAATAATCAGACCTAAGGATGTGTCTACTAACCAATAATTAGACTGAAGAATGATTCTACCGATACTAATCAGATGCACAGCATTTTCTTCCAACTATTACCCCGGTCAATGATTATATTGGCCAACTATCATGCCAATCAATTGTTTGACCGTCCTCTGATCAGGCCAATAAGCAGATGAGTGAATGATTGAACCAATCAATAATCAGGCTGATTAATAATTCTAATACCAAAAATCAGACTGATCAATCATTCTGGAGCAAATAAACAGATTGACGAATGCTTCTACGGATAGCAACCAGTCCAATGGATGAGTCTAGGATGAATAATTTGCATCTTTCCCCCAGTATTCAGATCAATGGATGTTTCTATTGACTAGTCAAAGTCAAGTCGAGTTTATTGTCATCTGCACGTACGTGTATGCACAGGTGCAATGAAACACTTACTTGCAGCAGCATCACAGGCACATAGCATCATATAAGAAGCATTTGCAAGAAAAACATAAACATAAATTATACACAATTTTTACAAGAAAAGAAACACAATTAGAACAGAAGCAAAGTCCATTTTAGTGCAAAGTGAGCAGAATGTTCATTAGTGTTGCTAAACTGTAGTGGTGATTAGGGTTTTGCTGGTTGCTTCAAGAACCGAATGGTTGAAGGGAAGTAGCTGTTCCTGAACCTGGTGGTGTGGGACTTCAGGCTTCTGTACCTCCTGCCCTATGCTAGCTGCGAAAAGATGGCATGGTCCGGATGATGGGGATCTTTGATGATGGATGTTGCCTTCTTGAGGCAGCGCCTCCTGTAGGTACTACCAATGGTGGGGAGGGATGTGCCCATGATGGATTGGGCAGAGTCCACTACTCTCTGCAGCTTCTTGCATTCCTGCGCATTCAAATTGCCATACCAGACCATGATGCAACCAGTCAGGACACTTTCAAGAGTACATCTGTAGAAGTTTGTTGGAGTATTCGGTGACAAGCCAAACCTCCTTAACCTCTTAAGAAAGTAAATATGCTGGCGCGCTTTTGTTATGATTGCATCTATGTGCTGGACCCAGGACAGGTCATCTGATGTGTTAGCGCCCAGGAATTTAAAGCTGCTGACTCTCTTCACCGCCGATCACCCAGTGTAGACTGGAGCACGTTCACCCTCCTTCCCCTTCATGAAGTCAACAGTCAGCTCTTTAGTTTTGCTGACGTTGAGCAAGAGGTTGTTGTTGCAGTACCACCCAACCAGGTGTCCTAACTCTATAGTAGAACTGTTCTGCTGATCCAAAATGAGATCTATGCACGATTCTCTTAATCAATAGTTGGATTAGTATCCACTGACCAATAACCAGACTTTGAAGGTGATTAGACAAATGAATGATTCGACTGTAAATCACAAAGATAAATGATTCTACCAAGAATAATTAAACTGAAGTTACTTCTGCTGAGCAATAAGCCACCAGTGCATTCATCCAATGAATCAATCATTCAACTAGGTTATAATCAGACCCATGAATTAACCTACTGTCCTATCATCAGTCTGAAGAAAGATTCTGATGCTAAACAATCAGACCAATCAATGAAAATCTGCAGAAAAAAGTACAGATGATGGAACTCAGCTGGGCGTTCGTATGGCTCTGCATTTCACATCTCTTATGTTCCTTTCTTGTGTGTTCCCTCTTTCTGATTACTGTTATTCATTTATCATTAACATGGCTTCATCTACACAGCAGCCTTGAAGATATTTATTTTTCCTACCTTACCTCTGTTACTTAAAACAAACTAGTTTTCTCTCTTGGAGACACAACACACTGCAGCCGCTGGAGTCTGGAGCAAAAAACAAACTGCTGGAGGAACTCCGTGGGTCAGGCAGCATCTGTGGAGGCAGAGGGATGGGCAATGTTTCAGTTTGAGACCCTGAGTTCTTCTAGCAGTTTGTTGTTTGTTTTCTCTCTTTGCCAGTTCTGACCATAAACATTAACTCTGGTTTTTCTTTTCACAGTTGCTGCCTGACCTGCTGAGTGTTTTTTTATATATATATTCATTCAAGGGATATGGGCTTCACAGGCTGAGCCAGCATTTATTTTCTTATCCCTAATTTCCCTTGAGAAGATGGCGGTGAGCTGCCTTCTTGAACCTCTGCAGTCCTCGAGGTGTGGGTACACCCACAATTCTGTTAGGGAGGGAGTTTCAGGATCTTGACCCAGCGACAGTGAAGGATTCTGAGGAAAATTAATCAGATGGATGAATTATGAAGGATTGTGCTGATGATTAATCAGATACAGTAACGATTCCATTGACCAATAGTTGGTGAATAAATCTACTGACCACTACAGAGAGAGGAGATTCTGCAGACCAAAAACCATTAAAAAATGATTCCACTGACCTTTCATCTGAAGAATCAATGATTAAAATGAATTTAAGAAATTTAAGCAGGAGTAGTTCAATTGTGCCCTTGTGCATGCTCCATCATTTAATGAGATCACACCTTATCCTTTATCTCAGTGCCTTTCCTGCATTAACCTCATATCCCCTTATTCCTGTAATATCTAACAGCCTAGAGATCTGCCTTGAACATACTCAGTGATTGAGCCTCCACAGCCCTCTGAAGACTCACTGCCCTCTGGGTGCAGAAATTTCTTCTCAAATCTGTCCTGAATGGACGACCCCTTATTTTGAGACTGTGACACCTGGTTCTAGACATCTCAGTCAGGGGAAAATATCAACCCATGTCTGATCTGTCAAACCCTTCAGGAATTTTGTATGTTTCAATGAGATCATTTCACAGTGTTCTAAATTCAAGAAAGTATAGGTCAGGTCTACTTAATCTTTCCTCACAAGCAACCCCACCATCCCAGGATTCAATCTGGTGAATCTTCACTGCAACCCCTCTATGGCAACTGCATCCTTCCTTAAGTGGGGAGATTGGACTTGCAGACAGTATTCCAAGTGCAGTTTCATAGGCTCTTTATAATTGGAGCAAGGTGTCTTTCCTCTGGTACTCAACTCATCTTACACCTACTACTTGCCTTACTAATTGTTTGTTGTACCTGCATGTGAACCTTCAGTGATTGCTTTCAAAGGTCATCCAGGTCCTCTGAATGCCAACAACTTTCAATCTCTCACCTCTTAAAAAAATACCCTGCCTCTCCATTTTTTTCTATGGAAATGGATGACCTCATATTTTTCAAACTTATTTTCCATCTTCCATGTCTTTCCGCAATCACTTAACCTGTCTACATTTCCTTGAAGTCTCTCTGCACCCTCCTCACAGTTAACACAATAACTCTACTGACAAATCAGACAGAAGAATAATTCTGCTGATCAAAGAATGATGTTGCTAACCAATAACCATGGAAAAGGCGTGCCAGCATCGCTACTTTCTTAGAAGTTTAAGGAGATTTGACATGTCATTGAAGACTGACAAACTTCTGCAGATGTACAGTGGAAAGCATTCTAACTGATTACATCAGAGCCTGGTATGGGAACTCCAGTACACAGGAATGCAAGAGGTTACAGAGCATGGAAGACTCAACCAGTTCCACATAGATACAGCTCTCCCCACAATCGCATCCATCATCCAGAACTCCCACCATCCGGGCCATGCCCCTTTCTCGATGCTGCCATCAGGCAGGAGGTACAGGAGCCTGAAGACCCATACCTCAAGGTTCAATGACAGCTTCTTCCCCACTGCCATCAATTTCTTAAACCGACCTGGAAAACTCTAACACTATTCCGGACTATATCTTTTTTCTCTCCCTCAAGTTGCACTTGTGTCATTATGTTTATTTTGTTGTGTAAGTTACGTACAAATTATGTTAATTTAAGTTTATGCTAACTTATATTTGTCATGTTTGTAATGTACTGTGCTGCTGCTGCAAAAATCTAATTTTCATGGCATTTATATCTTGTAGGTATGCCTATAACAATAAACTTGAACTTATTCTGCAGACTAATGATCAGATTGATGAATAATTCCACTGTTGGATAACCAAGTGACGTATGATCTGGCTGACCATAATCAGTCCCAGAAATATACCACCCTCTAATCAATCCAAAAACTATCCTACTCATCAAAAGTCTGACCAGTAATCATATGAATGGATGACTCAACTGAGCAATAATCAGACTAATGAATGATGTCACTGGGCAATAATTATATTGTTGAATGGTTCCACTGACCACTAAATAGATCAATGAATGAATATACCGAGCCACAACTAGATCAATGAAATTATTCCACCAGTAAATAATCAGATAGAGAAACTGTTTTATTGAACAACCATAATAATATCAATGATGGATTCTGCTAAACAGTTGTCCAAATAAAGAGTCCACTGACCAATAGTCAACACAGTGAATGAAATTTCTGGCCAGTAATTAAATCGATGAATGATTCTACTGATCAAATAATAATTCTGCTGACCAATAACTGGACTGATGAATAATTCTACTGAGCAAAAATCAAACCATTAGCTCAATCATTGACTCAGCAAACTAATAATGTCAAAGAATAATTTTACTGAAATATAATCAGTAACTATATATTAAACATAAACGGATGACACTAAGATTGGAGGTGTAGTGGACAGCGAGGAAGGCTTTCAAAGCTTGCAGAGGGATCCGGACCAAATGGAAAAATAGTCCAGAAAATGGCAGATGGAATTTAATGCAGACAAGTGTGAGGTGTTGCATTTTGGAAGGACAAATCAAGGGAGGACATACACAGTAAATGGTAGGGCACTGAGGAGTGCAGAGGAACAAAGGGGTCTGGGAGTTCAGTTACATAATTCCTTGAAAGTAGAGTCACAGGTAGACAGGGTGGTAAAAAAGGCTTTTGGCATCCTGGCATTTATAAATCAAAAAGTATTGAGTATAGGAGTTGGAATGTTTTGGTGAGGTTGTGTAAGTCATTGGTGAGACCAAATTTAGAATATTGTGTGCAGTTCTGGTCACCGAACTACAGGAAGGATGTCAGTAAGATTGAAAGAGTGCAGAGGAGATTTACAAGAATATTGCCAGGTCTTCAGGAGTTGAGTTATAAGGAAAGATTGAGCATGTTAGGACTTTATTCCTTGGAGCGGAGAAGAATGAGGGGAGATATGATAGAGGTTTATAAAATGATGAGGGGCATAGACAGGGTTAATGCAAGTAGGCTCTTTCCATCTAGATTAGGAGAGATAAGTACGAGAGGACATGGCTTTAGGGTGAAGGGGGAAAGGTTTAGGGGGAACATTAGAGGGAACTTCTTCACTCAAAGAGTGGTGGGAGTGTGGAATGGGCTGCCATCTGATGTGGTAAATGCAGGCTCGCTCTTAACTTTTAAGAGTAAATTGGATAGATACATGGACGAGAGAGGTCTGGAGGGGTATAGTCTGGGGGCAGGTAAATGGGACTAGCAGAATAATGTTTTGGCACAGACTAGAAGGTGTGAATGGCCTGTTTTCTGTGCTGTAGTTTTCTATGGTTCTAAACCCAATGGGTGTATGACCAATCTTTGAATGATACCGATGGCCAATAATTAAATTGATGAATAATTCAACTGAGCAATGGAAAGATTAGTGAATGATTATATTATCAATAATCAGACCAATAAATGATTGTCCAGTCCCATGTTCCAATTGGAGTAAGGAAATTCTGCTGGCAGATAATCAACTGGGGATATTATTCCAATGAGCAATAGCCAGTCCAAATTATTCTGCTGGCAACATAAACACAACGATAAAAGACTCAACAATAAAACCCAACAACCAACTGAGGGATAATTCTACCAAAAATAATGAAACTGGTGAGTCATTCTAATGACAAAAATCAGACAGGTCAATGAGTTCACACAAAAATCAGATTGATGGATAATCAGATTAAACAATATTTTTGACCAATAATCAAGCTGATGATTGCTTCTACTGAGTGACAATCAATCAATCAGTCTAATGAATGCCTCTATTAAACAATCTAACCAGTAAATGGTTCTACTGACTGTGATCAGATCAATGTATGTTCCTGCTCATGCACCATGAGATGAATGTAAGATTTTACTGACTAATAATCAGACCAGTAAATAAACATTTCTGCTGCCCAAGGATGGGACTGTTAAATGTTTCTAGGATTGATACTCAGAGTGACAATTCAAAACTATTGAACATGACTGGGACTCTTGAACAAATCTACTGACCAATAATAAAAGCAATTAATCATCCCACTGACCACAAGTATATATAATAAACAATTTCACCTATTAACAACTGATTCAACTGAGCAACAAAGATTGACAAATCAACCTAACGCCAATACATAGCTTTATTGATGAACAATCTTCTGCCCAATAATTAAATGGATAAATGAATTAGACAAATGGTTCAATCTATGAAGCAGTTATCAGACTGATATATACCGCCAGTGACACTCCGGTGCTGTCTGTGTGAAGTTTGCACATTCTCCCTGTGACCACATGGGTTTCCTCCAGGTGCTTTGGTTTCCTCCCACGTTCCAAAGACATGTGGTTAATTGGCTGCTATAAATTGCCCCCTAGTGAGTAGGTGAGGGGTGGAATCTGTGGGGAGTTGATTGGAATGTGGGTGAATAAAATGGGATTAATGCAGGATTAGTGTAGATGGGTGGTTGATAGCTGGCAAGCATTCAGTGGGATGAAGAATCTGTTTCCATTCTGTTTGACTCTATGACCCTAATAATCAGATAAATGAAAGATTATACTGACCAATAATTAAACTCATGAATGAACCCATTCACCCAAAATCAGATCAGTGAATTATTCCACTGAACGCTAATTGGATCTGCAGAGACTTCATCAGGCTGATGAATGATTCACTTGACAAATAAAGAACTGACCAGTACTGAGATCAAATGAATGAATCTACTGACAGCAATCGAGCTGATGATTGAATCTATTGACTAATAACCTAGCACCAAAACACAGACCACTGTATGATTTTATGGAACAATAATCATAGCAATAATTGATTACACTGCATAATAATGAGGCTGATGAAAGATTTCCTAGTGAATAATCAGACCAATAAATAATCTTAGTGATCCATAATCAGATCAGTGTGTGACTTTACCATTGCTCAGATTACATTTGCCAATAAGCCAACAGATGAACGATCCAACAGACTGATAATGGCTCCACTGGCCAATTATCTGATTGACTGATTAAAAGTTATATCATTAAATTATTTCACTGAATTAAAATCAACCAATGAACAATTCTCCTGAGCAACGGTCAGATTGATGAATGATTCTCCAAACCAGTAATCAGGATAATGAGTGATGCTACTGACAAATACTCACATTGGTGGTAATCAGACCAATGAAGAATTATACTAATCAAATCAATGAATGTTTCTGCTCATGCAAGTTCAGATAAATAAACACTTCCATATGACCACTAAATGGCCTGATGAATAATTCTACTGAATAAAATCAGACTGCTCACTTTTCCATGTACATCTTCATCCGACCAATGGAAGGTTCTACTAATCAACGCTTTGAATGGTGAGTGACTCATTAGGCAGATGATAAACTGAATCATGCTGCAATACAGGCCGCCTCTGGGCAACGAACAGGTTCCATTTTTACAGACATGTTTAAGCCCATTTTGTCCATAAGTTGGAAAATTCACAAAAATCACTCGATATGGTAACTGCGCCTCCATAGTATTGCAATGAATGGCATCAAAAACACATAAGACTAATGAGGAAGAACTGATGAGGAAGAACAATTACTAAAAGGGGAAAGAGAGAGAGAACTAGTTCTGTCATTCGTAGGAAAGAACATACATCCATACATTGGACTTTTGAAATTAACAATATTATGGGAGCTTGTATGAGTATCCATAAATTGGGTGTTTGTAACCCGGGTCGGCCTGTATTCAGATAGCTAATTGATTCCACTGAACAATAATCAGACTGATGAATCATTCCACTGAGAAATAATTAGGCCAATGAATGATTCTAAGGTAAATTATCCACTGAAAGAATGGATCTAACCAAAGAATGAGAGAAATGCGTCTACTAACCAATAATCAGACAGATGATTGATTCTGTTGACAAATTATCCTTTAATAATTCTGCAGACTAATAATCTGATGAATGGTCCTACTGACTCTTGATCAGATCAATGAATGATTCTACTATTGAATAACTGAACTTATGAATAATTCCATTGACCGATAATCAGATCAACGAATGATTCTGTCAAGTAATGAACAGACTGTTTTGATTACACTCAGTCTGACCGATGAATAGTTCTAGTGACTGATAACCTGTCAGATGAATGTTCCACTAATGAATAATCAGATTGACACATAATTATACTGAATAATTATTCCTGAAATCAGGGTGATGAATTTTTCAGCTGACCCAAGGTCAGACTTCTGAACGGTTCTACGAGCCAGACTGATAACAGATTCTATTGGAAAATATGCAGACTCCTGAATGATTGGCACTAAACGGCAGGGAACACGAGACAGGTTAGAGCCACGTGCCTTCATTGAGTTTGGAGGCAGCATTCCAGAGGTATCATGAGGACTTAAAATATGCCACAAAGCAGAGAAGGCAGCTGATTGGTAAGTAGGATCAGATGAGTATCATTACTCCTTCCAAGGTTTCAATAGTTAAAGGAAAAATAAAAGACTATAGTTGGTGGAAGTAGTGTTCAGGATGCAACAGGAAATTAGTTTTGTTTAATTTAGACAATGTAAAGGGAGTAATTTAAGAGTGAATAATGGCAGGTCAGCTTCTCCTACATGATGTGGGAAGCCAGGGAGACTTCCTCAGAAGGCAGTGAATCTCTGGACCAGTGAATGAGGGTAGTGGAGTCCAGATCATTAGATACATTTAAGGTGGAGACAGATAAAGATTGAGGAATTGAGGGTTATGGAGAACTAGCAGAGAAGAGGCCAGCATAGATCAGGCATGATCAAATTGAATGGTGGGGCAGGCTTGAGGAGCCTGGTGGTCTACTTCCTTGCTCCTATTTCGTGCGCTCCAGTGTCAAGGGTGACACCTGTGCAGGAAGCGTCTCCCATTGCAGCAACTGTGCTTCTGAGCTGGAGCTGCAGCCATAGTCACTGTGGAGCATGGGCAAGGCTGAGATCTTCATAGATAGCACGTTTAGAGAGGTGGTCACACCCCAGGCTCAGAACGCACAGGCAGGAGGGGAATAGATTAGTACAAGGCAGAGTAAGAGCAAGGCAGATAGGACAGGTATCCCCTGTGACTGAACCCTCTCCAGAAGAAATACCGCTTTGGATACTGTTGGGAGAGATGGTTTCCCAGAGTAAGGTAGGAACAGCCAGGTCTGTGGCTCTGCCACACAGGAGGGAAGGACCAAGAATGGGACAGCTATAGTGATAGGGAATTCATTCAATGCATTCAAATGATCATGACTAACCTATGCTGGCCTCAACTCCTCTTCTGTTCTATAAAGGGAACGATAAGCATTTTTGCAGAAATAAACTCCGGGATGATATGTTGCCTCCTTGGTGCAAGGGTCAAGGATGAGGAGGATGAACAGCCAGTGGTCATGGTGTATGTTGAGACCAATGACATAGATAGAACAGGGGATGAAGCGCTACAACCTGCCTTGATATTACAGAGCAATTTGACTGATTTTACTGAGCAATTATCAGACTGATGATTGAATTTAATGACCCATAATCAGAATGAAGAGTGACTCTACTGACCCATTATCAGATTAATGAATAGTTCTACTGAGCAATATTCTGACCATTGAATGAATCAGCCCCACAATCAAATTGAAGAATGATTCTAATGATTAATAATCTGACCGATGAATAATTCCACCAAAAATATTCCAATCAGACATGATTCTACAGAACCTGACTAACGAACAATCCTACTGGCTATAAACTAACAGATGTGTAATTATCAGAATAATTAGATCGCAAATGATTCCAGCTAACTTTGAAATGAATGAACCCAGCAGTCAGATTGGTGAACGATACAACTCACCAAGATCAGATGAATGGATGGTTCAGCACACTGATATAAACAGATGCACAAGACAAACTGCTGTAAACTTAAAATTGATTGCTGGAGGTAAATATTAACAGAGAAATTCTGTTTGAAGTGCTGAAACAATAAAAATGGCGGTAGTATTTCTTCTGCGCCACCCCATGAATAAGGAAACTATATCCTCCACCAGACTTCAAAGCAGAAAGCAAATACTTGTAGCAGTGGTCAGGATATGATTGTTGACAATATGGCTCGAGGTAATCTGAGCATGTTAGGAGCAAAAGTGTGTTTTTATCTGTTCAGTTAGTTTTTTAAATCATTATGGTAAAAATCAGAGCTTCGTGGTAGGCAAGAACTGAACAGCAGTCCTGTACCTTCAAATGGAATTAATGTAGACAAGAGCTTGACCTCAGTTTGGTCTCCAGGGAAGGAATCCTGGCTGTGTCAACCTAGGTACATTCAGAAACCCCTAACCTGATAAACATTGGTGGCATATGTCTTCTGCCCAGCATTGGAATAGGTAATGCATCCTGATACCTGTTCCAGCATTCATAACTCACACCATAATATTTGTGTACATTAACTATATGCAGGGAAATAAAACTTGCTGCACTTAACCATATTGGTGCCATGTTGACTCATTGACTTTTTTGAATACATCAGCTCAAAGCTTTTTTGGTGCATAAATATGGTTTCAAATGCTTTCTACACAAAGACAGTCATAGAGTTATGCAGACACATGCCCTTCAGCCCAACTTGTCCATGCCGACCAGGATGTCTGCCCAAGCCTGTGTTTGGCACATCTCTCTAAACCTTTTCTATCTACATTGCTGTCCAAATATCTTTTAAATGTTATAATTGTACCCACCTCTGTCACTTCCACATAATCACCACCCTCTGCGTGAAGAAGGTTCCCCTCAGTTCCCTTTGAAATCTTTCCCCTCTCACCTTAAACCTATGCCCTCTAGTCTTCGACTCTCCTGCCCTGGGATAAAGACTGCAACCATTTACCTGCTCTATGCCCCTCATGATTTTATCAACCTTCATAAGGTCACCCTTCAGCCTCCTATGCTCCAGGGAAAAAAAGTCCCAGCCTATCAAGCCCTCCAGTCCTAGTAACATCCTCGTGAATGTTTTCTGCACCCTTTCCAGCTTAATGACATCCTTCTTCTATTTGGGTGACCAGAACTGTACACAATACTCCAGGTGTGGTGTCACCAACGTCTTGTACAGTTGCAACATCATGTCCCAACTCTTATACGGAATGCCCTGACTGACGAAGGGCAGTGTGCCAAACACCTTTACCACCCTGTCTGCCTATGTCACCACTTTCAGGGAACTATGCGCATGTACCTCCAGGTCTCTCTATTCTATAGTAGAGGAGACCGCATTGTGAGCAGTGTGCACATTACATTAAGGTGGAAGAAATGCAAGTCACTCATTGCTTTGACTGGAAGGAATTTCTGGGAGCACCAGATGGTGGGAAAGGAGGGAGAAAAGGCAGGTGCAGCATCCGCTAATCATCCTAGTTCAGGACATGAAACAGAAGTGGAAAAGTGATGCTCAGTGAAGTCGGATGAGCTTTAACATTGACTTTATCATTGACATTTTGCACATCCACACACTGAGTTTTAACAACTAAGAACAATGTTATAAATAGATTGGAGGGAAAGAGTATGAAGTCAGTGTGATAGACTGAAAAGACTGAGACAAGTGAGGGGAAACCCATCCTTTTCCAAATTTAAGTTGCAGAACCCGTTTTACATTTTACATTACATTTTAATTTCACTTCAAAAAAAACTTGCTTAAATTCACAATCTGTAATAACCTACTTTTCTTTATTCATTAAATGTGACAATTCATTTTCCTCAGTTCTGTTTTGGGGGGTTACTATGGGGGACTCATAGAACATAGAACAGTACAGCACAGGAACAGGCCCTTCAGCCCACAATGTTGTGCCGAACTAATGAAACTAGTAACTAAATTCCGAACTAATCTAATCCCCTCTGCCTACACAAGTCCATATCCCTCCATTCTCTGCATATTCACATGCCCAAAGAGTCTCTTAAATGCCTCATTATATCTGCCTCCACCACCACCCCTGGCAGCGCATTCTAGGCACCCACCACTCTGTGTAAAAACACTTGCCCCACACATCTCCTTTGAACTTACCGCCCCTCATCTTAAATGCATGCCCTCTAGTATTAGGTATTTCGATCCTGGGAAAAAGACATCGGTTCTCTGCTCTATCTATGCCTCTCATAATCTTATAAACTTCTATCAGGTCTCCCTTCAGCCTCTGATGCTCCAGAGAAAGCAACTCAAGTTTGTCCAACCTCTCCTCATAGCACATGCCCTCTAATCCAGGCAGTGTCCTGGTAAACCTCTTCTTTACCCTCTCCAAAGCGTCCACATCCTTCCTGTAATGGGGCGACCAGAATTGAATGCAATACTCCAGATGTGGCCTAAGTTTTATAAAGTTGCAACAAAGACTTCTGCACCACTTGTCTTCTGTTCTTCCTGGTGGTCACCCATCACCTTTCTGCCTGTGCCTGGGATGTGACCACCTCACTAAATGCACTCTCCACAATATTCTGAGCATCGTTGATGCTCCACAGTGAGTCCATCCACAGCTCCAGTTGTACTATGTGGTCAGTCAGGAGCTGCAGCTGGACACATTTCCCACACACATTGTCCCAAGGGACACCAGAAGTCTCCCATATTCCCCACATTTTGCAGGAGGAACACACCACAGCTCTGACTTCTCCTGTCATACTCCGCCAGAGTTTGTCTCCCTGCACCCTTTCACTAACCAGCACTATGCCTCACATACTCCTTTTGCGATCTCTGGAAATCTGGCTCAGACACTGACTTTACTCACCAGGAATCTAATTATCACACTCCTTTTAACCTCACAGGGGCACAGAAAGCAGTTGAGGCCAAATCATTAAAAATACTCAAGGAGTTAGATGCTGTCCTTAGCTCCAGACGGATCAAGGAATGAGGGGTGAAAGCAGGAACAGGGACTGAATTTGGATGATCAGCTATGATCACATTGAATGACGGAGCAGGCTTGAAGAGTTAAATGGCCCACTCCTGCTCCTATTGTCTAAGTTTCTACATTTACTGTACTCTTTTAAACTCTGATCAATAATCAGATCAATGAATGCTCAACGAGCCAATAATCACACCAAAAACCAAATCAATATCCCTTTATTCATTCAGGGGATGTGGGCTTTGCAGGCTGATCCAGCATTTAATTGCCTGTATCTAGTTGCCCTTGAGAAGGTGGTGGTGAGCTGCCTTCTTGAGCCACTGCAGTCTTTGAGGTGTGGGTACACCCACAATGCTATTAGGGAGGGAGTTCCAGGATTTTGACCCAGTGAAGATGAAGGAACAGTGATTTATTTCTCAGTCAGGGTGGTGTGTGGATTGGAGGGCAACTTCCAGGTGGTGGTGTTCCCCATGCTTTTGTTGCCCTTGTCCTTCTATCTGGTAGAAGTTATGTGCTAGGAAGGCACTGTCGAAGGAGTGTTGGCGAGTTGCTGCAGTACATCCTGTAGATGCTGCAAACTGCTGCTACTGTATATCAGTGGTGGAGTGAGTGAATGGTTGTGGATGGGATGTCTATCAAGTGGGCTGTTACGTCTTGTGTGGTGTCAAGCTCCTTGAGCGTTGTGAAAGCTACACTCATCCAAGCAAGTGGAGAGACCGATAATAAGATCTGTGAATGGTGTAATAGATTGGTAGTCTGTCTTGCCTTTATTGTCCATCCAAATTTGCTTGCAACACCACCACAATGGTGGGTCTGAAGTCACATAGAGGAAGGAAGGCCAATTTCCTCTCCGAAAGACACTGATGAACCAGACAGGTTTTGGCAACAGACTTATTGATCATCTTCACACTCTTAACAAGGATTTTTATTCTCCCATTCATGCTGAACTTAAATTCCACAGCTGGCAAAGTCAAGGTCAAAGTCAAAGTCGAGTTTATTGTCATATGCGCAAGTACACTTTTGCACAGGTGCAATAAAAAACTTATCTGAGGCAGCATCATAGCCACACAGCATCAGATAAGTGGCACTCACAAGTTAAACAGAAGTTGAACAATTTTTATAAGAAAGAACACAATTAGAACAAAATAATTAAGTCCATTTTAGTGCAAAGTGATCAAAGTCATAGCGTTCATAGCGTTGCTGAACTCTAGTGATTAGGGTTGTGCTGGTTGGTTCAAGAACTGAATGGTGGGAATTGAAGTTGGATTATAGGATCTTGAACCCAGGCGTCTGGATAACTCAGGTAACTTAACTCGTGCTCCACCATTATATAAAGTAACGAATCCATGGAAACAAAAATCATTTCAATGAATGATTCAAGGAATCAGTTGAATCAGATCTGCCATTCGTTCAACAGATCTTCGATCAGATTGGAGATCAGTTAAGACGACTACCAACCCTTGATATGATTTCAGATTTGGACTATCAGACTGTGTGTCGGTTGGTCCTTGCCCACCTCACCAACCTATTCCAGATATCCAGAGTCAGGAAAGGTGACCCTCCACACTTCAAACATCCCAAAAAATGCAAGGCTCAGAGGCCTTTGGAACTGACAGCCAAAGCTGTTCATATAAATTATTGGAGCAACACACAAAGGAGCCAGATGAGCTCAGCGGGTCAGGCAGCATCTATGGAGGGAAATGGACAGTTGACGTTTTGGGTCAAGACCCTTCATCTCTGATTGATGAAGATGAAGGGTCTCCACCCGAAACGTCAACTGTCCATTTCCGTCCATAGATGCTGCCTGACCCATTGAGTTCCTCCAGCTCCTTTGTGTTTTGCTCCAGATTTCCAGCATCTGCAGTCTCTTGTGTCTCCAAGTAAATTACTGTAAAATTTACAAAAGCATAAAAGCATATTAAAAATAAATCATTGTAAAAATTACATGAGAGTAATGGCATACTCAAGAATTAATTAAAACACCCTAAAATGAAATTAAATGATTATGAGCATGTAGAACAAATTAAAATATATAAACCACTTAATTTCATTTCATATGCTAAAAGATGAACTATTGAACTTTTTATCTCCCTCATCGTGGACCTTGCACCTTATTGTCTACCTGCACTGCACTTTCTCTGTATATTCTGCATTGTTACCTTGATATAATTATGTATGGCATGATGTGTCTGGATGGCACACAAAACAAAAGCTTTCACTGTGTCTCAGTACGTGTGACAATAATAAATCAATACTCCCATTTACTTTCCTTCACAGGATCACCAACCCAGTGGTGCTGCAGTTGCAATGCTAGCCAGCCCTAGTGTAAGGCTAAGGGTTGAAATCTGTCTGGCACCTCTCCTCAGCACCTCAGTAGTGAGCTCAGCAATGGAGTTAGAGTTCAGATATCTTGGCAGTGATCTCCACCTCGTCTCAGACCTTTGCGCCAGCAGAACTCCGAGGTGAGTTGAACTATGGGCTACAGAGAGTCAGCAACTCTGGGCGAAACTGCTAGCAGCAAGTATGCTCAATCTGGGCCAATGAATGTTTCAACACACTGGTAACATGACAAGTGAATGATTCAACAGACTAATGCTCAGTTCAAGATATGTTTCAACAGATCAATTCATGAAATGTTTCAATAGTCCAATAATCAGATCAGTGATAGCAAATTAATCAACAGACCAATAATCTGTTCAAGAAATAAATGAACAGGTTAATAAATGATTCAATAAATCATTAATTAGATCAGTTATCTCGATAATCAGATGTGAATCATTCAAAACAGATGAAAAATCTGATCATTATTTCTATAGAACAATAATCAAATTGATTCCACAAGACAATAGTCATTGAATAATTCAACGGTACAATAAACAAATTTGTGTATGATTTAACTGGCTAACAAGCAGAAAAGTGAGTGATTCCACTGGCCACTAATCAAATCAATGAATAAATAGACAGGGCAAATAACAGATCAATTACTGGTTCAACAGTGACAAATGCAGTGAATACATGTTATTGAAACCAGTAACTGGATCAACACATAATTCTACTGATCTACATCAAGGAACAAATCAACGGAGGGACATCAAACTCTGTTAATAATACCACAGAACAGTAAACAAGTCATCAAAAGATTGAAAGGGCCAACAATGACATTAATGAATCAATCAAATTAAAAATTAGATTACAGAATATTCACAATAGAGAAATAATGTATTCAAGGAATATTTCAAGAAAGCAATAATTAGGTCAATGATTGATTCAACTGATTGCTAGGGCATTCAATGATAAACTGACCGTAATATCAATGAATAGTTTGAAAAAAGCAATGGGTACATGGATTATGTATGGAATACATTGTCAGACATTGTCATGGAATAAGTCAAATCATTAACAAAGAAATAAGTGTGCAAAACATCCATTAAGATGATCATTGAAAGATTCAGATGCAGAATAATCACTTTAGTGAACAATTAAGCCAACCAAAAATCAGATCCATGAATGATTCTTGACATCACTAATCAGACCAGAGAAGAATTCAGCAGCCCAACAATCAGATCAGCGAATGATTTCACAGAACAATGAACTATGTTCAGCAGAGTAATCATAAGATCAATTATTAGATCTGTGAATATTTCAACAGACCACCAAAATGACAAAGGAAAAATTCAATAGACTAATAACCATACCAATTAATGATTTGTCTGATTGATTATCAGGTCAATGAATGGACCAATAATAAGTACTTTTATGTATGATTCACCAGATTAAATAATTCTTGAGATAAATAGTTTGATGAATTATTCTGCAAAACAATTGATGTATTAATTCAGAGGAACAGTCAATTGATCAACAGTCAGACCAATGTACCAACAATCAGATCAATTAACAACTCAGGAGACAAGTAATGTTTAGATAATTATTTCACTGACCAGTAATCAGATTAATACATTACTCTTCAGACCAATGGGTAGATTCAATGAATGAATAATCATATTAGTGAATGAGTCTTCAGATGAATAGCTAAATCGTGAATGATGAAAGCAGGAAAATAATCAGAAAATGAATTATTCAATGGAATAATGATTCAATTAATGAATAGCTCAATACAACAATAATTAAATGAATAATTCAATAATCACGCTGCGAGTTATTCAATGGACTAATAAGAAAATCAACGATTCTGCAAGTCTAATTATCAGATCAATAAACAAATCAACAGACCAAATTAATACGTGAAAGAACTAACATAGGAACTGTGACACCAGAGGATGGTTCCAAAGACCAACAGCAATACCAAAGAATGATTAAACAAGGCAATCATCAAATCAGTGTCTACTGAACAAACCAATAATTAGTTTGATGAATGATTTTACAGGTCAATAATGAAGAAATGTTCAACAAAGCAATAACCGAATCAGCCAATTATCCAACAGATAAATAAGTGGATTAGTGCATGATTCTAAAGACAAATAATATGATCAATGAATGAATATGGTAGACTATTCAGTGACTTATACTGCAGAAAATAACCATTTTAAAGATTAATTCAATATGTAATAACCAACATTTTGAATGATTCACGAGACCAATAGTTTTATAAATGATTAAAGATACAAATAATCAGATTAATTAATTATTCCAGAAACCAGCAGTGAGCTTAGAAAATGATTCCAATCAGATCAACACCAAGTGCAGGCCTCAGCACTTAGTGCAGGGCTGCAGTACAATTGAGTTGGGAGTCATGATGCACATTAGTTTGAATGGAATCACTGACCCCGAGTTAAAATGGATGTGCAAGTAAGTAGCTTGTTTAGTTTTCTTTATTTTATATTTTTCAATTAATTTCCAGGACTTTAAGGTGTTTGGAATAAATTTCTTGTTTTTTTTCTTTAATAATGTTTATCCTTTTCAACTATTTAAATCTTAACTGGTTTTGAATACCCCTTGTTGTCAAATGCCAACAGGCATTTGGGGGGGACAAGTCTCAGCATCCTCCACCTGAGGCCCAGTCATCACTTCTCACCTAACCCCACCCCGCCTCTCAAGACAGCCAAGCCGATGTTTTGTATCACAAAGATGCAAATAGCGGCTGCAGAGAAAATGCCGGGGTGACGGCAGGCAGCAGAACAACCGAGAACCGTCCGGCTGATTTTGAACTAATTATCAGTCTCGGCTATCTTTCAACTGGATTGATTACAGGTCTTTTAAATGAGACAGTGAAATTGTTATTTGTCTTTCCCTGCCCTAACAATTGGTCTGTTGAATCATTCATTCAATCATTTTATTGCTAAATTGATTTGATATTTTGAATTATTCACTGATATGGTTATTAGTCTACAGAATCATTCAAGGACGGCAATATTGTTTTGATGAATTATTCACTAATCTAGTTGTTAGTCATTTGATTCATTCACAAAGCTAAAGTAGAATCAGTTTTTTTTAAACTGACCAATAATCATCAGTGATTGATTCAACATGACAATGATTATTGACTGAATCTGCTAAACGATAATCAAATCATGGTGTATAATATAAAAGACTATTAGCCATATGAAGTAATCAACAGGGAAAGCAATAAATAATGTACTAACCAAGTGACCAATAATCAGACCAATGAATGATTCAACAGAAAAACAATAAATTGGTTTGTTAAGTGATTTTAAATATGAAAAATCGGATCAATGAAGGATGATATGGAACTACGCTTGGTCACAGAGTCATGGAGTAGTACAGCATAGGAACAGGCCCTTTGGTCTATCATATCTCATGAAAATGTACAGAACAATAAACAAAGCTGAGAATGATTCAACAGGCCAATAATTATTTCATTGACTGATGAACCAGACTGGGGAATACTTGAGCATATCAATAACCTGTTGAAAAATTAGATTGTTATGAGTCCAACAGCTAACAGTTCAACAGAGCAATAATCAGATCAGTTAATGACTGCACAGAAGTATACTGAGATCAACAAATACATCAGTAAACTAATATTCATTTTGTTCCCTGGTATAATAGACCCACAATAGTAAGTGAAAATAAAAAAAAATAACTGCAGCTGCATGATATCTGAAATAAAAACAGAACATGCTGAAAACACTCTGCAGGTCAGAAAACATCTGTGGAAAGAATTGATGCTTCAAATCTTCAACCTCTCACTGCTGCAGTCGGAGGTTCCCAACTGCTTCAAAAGGGCATCAATCATACCGGTGCTCAAGAAGAGCAGGGTGAGCTGCCTCACCTCTACTGTGATGAAGTAGAGAGGTTGGTTATGGCCAGAATTAACTCCTGCCTGAGCAAGGACCTGGACCCGCTGAAATTTGCCTACCACTGCAACAGGTCTACAGTGGATGCAATCTCACTGGCTCTCCACCCGGCTTTGGAGCACCTAGACAACAGCAAAACATACATTAGGCTGCTGTTCAGTGTTCAACACTATCATCCCCTCAGTACTAATCAACAAGCCTCAAAACCTGGGCCTCTGTACCTCCCTCTGCAACTGGATCCTCGACTTCCTTATCGGGAGACCACAGTCAGTGGTAACATCTCCTCACTGACAATCAACACAGGTGCACCTCAAGGACGCATGCTTAGCCCACTGCTCTACTCTCTCTACACTCATGACTGTGTGGCTAGGCACAGTTCAAATGCCATCTATAAATTCACCAATGACACCACTGTTGTTGGCAGAATCTCAGATGGCAATGAGAAGGCGTACTGGGCATCAACGTCTCAGAGGATCTATCCTGGGCATTGATGCAATCATGCAGAAGACATGCCAGCAGCTCTACTTCATTAGGAGCTTGAGGAGATTTGGTATGTCACCAATCACTCTTGCAAATTTCTACAGATGTACGATGGAGAGCATTCTGACTGGTTGCATCACCACCTGGTATGGAGACTCCAATGTGCAGGATCGAAAGAGGCTGCAGAGGGTTGTAGACTCAGCCAGCTCCATCACAGGCACAACCCTCACCACCATAGAGGACATCTTCAAGAGGCCGCGGCCTCCATCATTAAGGACCCTCACCATCCAGGACATGCCCTCTTCACGTTACTACCATCGGGGAGGAGGTACAGGAGCCTGAAGACCCACACTCAACATTTCAGGAACAGATTCCCCTCCACTATCAGATTTCTGAACGGTCCATGAACTCATGAACACTACCTCAATATTCCTCTTTTGTACTATTTTATTTATTTTTGTAACTTATAGTAAGTTTTATGTCATGCACTGTTCTGCTGCTGGAAAACAACAAATTTCACGACATAAATCAGTGATAATAAACCTGATTCTGATTCTGGGATCCTTTCTCAGAAATGACCTACTGAATGTTTCCAGCATTTTCTGTTTATATTATAACAGATCTGCAAATCAGATTAGTATACAATTCCAAGGATCACAGCAGTGAATGGTTCAAACAAGCAATAATCAGATTCAATGTTGCAAGAACAAGATCAGTGAATTAGACTGGAGGTTTTCAAGCTGTGGTCCGCGGACCCCTGGGGGTCCACAGCAGGTTGCCAGGGGGTCCGCGAGCAAGCCAAGAAAAAAAATGGAAAAGCGACCCATTACAAAAATGTAGTTTACTTGCTTGCTCCAGTTTTCCACTATTCAGAAAATCAGCCATATCTATTCTATCTGTTATAGGTGACAATCTTAGAGACTTAGACGGTGTTCCCTTCTGGTAAGCTGCCGCTTAATATTCAATTTGTGTAGTCATAGTAGTCAGTAGTGACTACTATTCTGTTGTGCACTGCAGTGTTAGCGAGACTGAGTGACATTGTTGGTGTGCCTTAATAATATTGCTTACTTACCATGAATTTACGCCACAGTGACACTGTTAAACGAAAAGTGCACAAGCGTGTAAATTTTAGATTAGTTTTGATAATTTTGTTTATCAGTAATATCAATTAAACTGTCCAGCGTGTATTGCTGAGTGTGGAGAAATTTCTGAAGAGAAAAGCTGACCAGAAACCAGAAGATTCTGATGACGAAGGGGATAAGGGTGACCGAAAGAGAAAACAATGCAAGTACGATCCAGAATACATTTCATATGGCTTCATCGCAGTGGAGACAAATGCAGACCAACCTCTCTGTTGTGTGTTTGCAAACACTTGCAAACAATGAAACCAGCGAAATTGAAGCGCCATTTAACAACAGTGCATCCAGATATTACCAGTAAGCCGAAGGAATATTTTGAGCGGCAAAAGGAGCTGTACCTCAAGCAGAAAAGCGAAATGACAGCCTCCGTCACTGTAAATGAGAAGGCTCTTCGCGCATCATATTTGGTAGCATTACGAATAGCATGTTCCAAAAAGCCTCACACAATTGGAGAAGAGCTTATACTGCCTGCAGCAGTAGATATGTGCGAAGTTGTACTGGGAAAAGAATCCAGTCAAAAACTGAATGCCATTCCACTGTCTGATAACACAGTAAGCAGAAGAATTGGCGATATGGCAGAAGATGTACAGAGCCAGGTGACAGCATGTCTTCAGCAAGTCAGATTTGCGATTCAGCTCGATGAAAGTACTGATGTTGCCAGTGCTGCGCAGTTGTTGTTTTATGTTCGATATTGCTGGGAAGGAGAGGCTTTGGAAGACTTTGTTTTGCAAGGCGCTCCCAGGGCGTACAACCGGTGAAGAACTTTTCCGTGTGCTTGACACTATTTTTGTACAATCGGCATTGGCGTGGACACAGTGTATTGGAGTATGCACGGATGGTGCTGCTGCAATGACGGGACAGAAGTCGGGTCTAGTCGCACGAGTGAAAGAAGGAGCTCCATATGTAGTAGCAACCCACTGCATGATTCACCGTGAGGCTTTGGCTGCAAAGGATATGGATGAAAATATTGTGGATGTGTTTTCCACATGCATTAAAATCGTTAACTTTATCAAAACCAGGCAGCTCAATCATCGTTTATTTGAAATCATATGCCGTGAAGTGGAAGGTGAGCATAAGCATTTGTTGCTACATACTGAAGTCAAATGGCTGTCATGAGGCCGCGTTGTGCAGCATGTATATGAATTGCGAGATGTGAACTGCTCATTTTTCTAAATGGGCATAACAGATCATTGGCACAGTTCTTGACAGATGAGATGTGGGTTGCCAGATTAGCTTATCTTGCAGATATTTTCAACATTTTGAACAGCTTAAATCTATCATTGCAAGGACCTGGCTCAAATGTTCTGAAAACGCATGACAAAATCAATGCCTTCCAGAAAAAACTCCGTATCTGGAAGGGAAGATGCAAGCAAGGCATCTATGATATGCTTCCATTGCTGGCTGACTTTCTGACAGTGAACAAGACTAAGACAGAGGCCATTGCGAGCACAGTTTTGAACCATATTCAACAGCTGTCACATTATTTCCATGAGTATTTCGGCGACGATGACACGAGCATGCTTGATTGGATTCGAAATCCGTTTGAATGCGTGCTTACTGATTTAAACTGGACGTGAACAAGAAGAATTGGCTGAACTGTCATCTTACAGGACTTTGCGCTTGAAGTTCAACCGAATGTCACTGTTGTCGTTCTGGATAGCATGTTCCCAGGAGTATCCACTGCTGTCCGGCAAAGCTGTCAATGTTCTGTTACCATTTGCAAACACTTATTTGTGCGAAATAGCATTTTCTGCTGTCACTGCCATGAAAACCAAATACAGATCAAGACTGAATATTGAGGATGACATACGCGTATGTTTGTTGCACATACCACCATGTTTGGACAAACCCTGCAGTGCAAAACAGGCACAACCTTCACATTGAACTGAACACTGAAAGACACCACTGGTAATTATCGGTGATTGAAATAGTCACTATTTCAATAGGGCCTACGTGCAGTAATTTAAGTGATGTATACATGAGTTATTGATTGTTTGATTTTGTGGGCTTTGGGGGTCCGCCATCTAACAAGGACATGTTCTGGGGGTCCGCAGCATGAAAAAGGTTGAAAACCACTGAATTAGACAACCACATAATTGTCAGCTCAACTGAACCTTCAGCAGACCAATAATAGACTGAAAAGACTAATATTCAGATGAACTATTGAGGCAACAGGTCAATAAATAGTTAACAGGTAATTAATCAGATCAGTGAATGGTTTGATAGACCAAGAACCTGACCAATGTATAGTTCTAACAACCTATTAATCAGGTCAATTAACAATTCTACAGGCCAGGTCAATAAATGAATCAATAGATCAATGAACCAGTTAATGAGTGAGAGAACAAGCCAACTATCAGATCAATGGTTGATTTGTCAAGCCAACAATAAGATCAATGAATAATACATCAACCAAAAATCAGATCAATAAATGATCCAAGCAACCATGCTTGAATGGCCAAGAAAGCAAAGGATATTTGGCATGTCTCCAGTGACACCCACCAGTTTTTACAGATGCACCACAGAAAGCATCCTATCCCAATGCACAGCTTGGTACAGCAACTGCTCTGCCCAAGACCGCAAGAAATTGCAGAGTTGTGAATGCAGCCCAGTCCATCACTAAAACCAGCCTCCCCTCCATTGACTCCATCTACACTTCCCACTGCCTCGGGAAGGCAGCCAACATAATCTAGGACCCCTCCCACCCTAGTCATTCTCTCTTCTTGCACCCCCCTCTCCTTCCATCAGGCAGAAGATTCTAGGCTTGAGAACATGTGCCACCAGGCTCATGGACAGCTTCTAACCTGCTGATAATAAGACTATTGAACAGACCTCCTGTACGATAAAATGAACTCGATCTCTCAATCTACCTTGTCACGGCCCTTGCACTTTATTTGTCCAAAGTCACTTCATTCCCAAGTCGGATAATTAAAGGCTATTGTGGTGAAACAGGGGTCTATTAATTCTACGCTCAGTCATAGAGAGATACAGCACAGAATCAGGCCCTTCAGCCCACTGAGTCCACTCCAACCACCATTTACACTGGTCCTTCCTTCATCCAATTTTTATTCTCCCCACATTGCCATCAACTCCCCCCTGATTCTACCCCTCATCTACACACTAGGGGCAACTTACAGCAGCCTGTTAGCCCACCAACCCGCACGTCTTTGGGATGTGGGAGTACAACGGAGCACCCGGAGGAAACCCATGCAGTCATAGGGAGAGCGCACAAACTCCACACGGACAGCGTCCGAGGTCAGGCTTGAACCCAGGTTTCTGGTGCTGCAAGGTAGTGACTCCAGTGGTTGGAGACACAAGAGACTGCAGATACTGGAGGAACTCAGCGGGTCAGGCAGCATCTGTAAAGGGAAATGGACAGTCAACGTTTCAGGTCAAGACGCTTCATCTGGACTGATCCAGTAGCTGTGCCACACACTGTGTTAATATACCTGAGATATGAAATAGTTTTGAAATGCAGACTCAGCGACACTTTTTAGACACGAGGACGGGCAAGGTGTGGCTCAGGATCTTTGCTTTGTCCTTGTTTGGAAAGATCTGTAGCTTTGGTATGGCTGTGGGAAGGAGGAGGGGAAGTCAGTTGGGTGTTGGGCTTACTTCTGCTCAGCTGGTGTTTACCCACTTGGGTCTGGTGGTTAATGACCAAGGGAAGCTGCTTTGGTGGAGATGGGGCAATGGGCTGGACTCTGCTTCATTGCTGGCTTGCTGCCTAACTAGACCCTGCTGTTCAACAAGTCTTCAACCTCTGTCTCTGTGAACTGCAGCGTGGGGCTGCAAAACACCATGGGGATAAGAAACAAAACCGGGAAATGCAAGAAGGACCCACTGGGTCAACGAACAATGCAACAGACCCATCTCCCACCTGAAACATTAACCTTGTTTCTCCCTCCATAGATGCTGCCTGACCTGCTAACTGATCATGTTTCAGGTTTCCAGCAAGATTTTTAATTTTCAACCTGGGGATCGTATTCCAGTCCCTGATCCCCAGTCCACTACTCCTTGCGCCACTGGTCTGTTTTTTTTTCCATTTCATGCATACTTATTATTTTAATTAGTTAACAGCAATGTGTTTTAATGATATGTATTGTCAAAAATATTTTTAATCCACTTCAACTGATTTTAAATGTCCCTCAATTACTGGTATATAAAATCAGGAGGGGTGTAGATTAAATGGATGGTCATAGTTTTTTTCCCAGGGCAGGGGAGTATAAAACTAGAGGGAATAGGATTAAGGTGAGAGGGAGAAGATCTAAAGGGGATGTGAGGGGCAAATTTTTCACACAGAGGGTGGTGGGTATGTAGATCGAACTGCCAAAAGGAAGTGGTAGAGGTCGGTACATTAACAACATTTAAAAGACATTTGGGCAGGTACATGGATAGGAAAGGGTTAGCAGGATATGGGCCAAATTCTAGCAAATGGGACGAGCTCAAGTCAAAGTCAAATTTATTGTCATATGCACAGGTGCAAGAATACACAAGTGCAATGAAAAACTTACTTGCACATAGCATTAGAGACACAACATTCATAAGAAAAGCACAAGATTATACAAAACTATGAAAGAACACAGAACAAAAAAAAACAAAGTCCATTGTAGATGAAAATGGTCATGGGGTCATTATACTGAGGCAGTGATAAGGGTTGTGCAGGTTGGTTCAAGAACTGAATGGTTGAAGGGAAATAGCTGTTCTTGAACCTGGTGGTGTGGGACTTCAGGTTTCTGTACCTCCTGCCCGATGGTAACTGCAAGAAGATGGCATGGCCCGGATGGTGGGGATCTTTGATGATAGATGTTGCCTTCTTGAGGCACCTTGGTCAGCATGGACGAGTTGGGCCGAAGGGCCAGTTTCCATGCTGTATATGATGTGTTAAACAGTAGAGACACCTTGGGCAGTTGCAAGTCCATTGGAAGGTTGTGGAGAGGAGGACCCCGGCGGCCCACTCTGAGTGATAGGCACAGTGCCATGTATGGGCACCAAGTCAGACCGGTGTGAGGCTGCCCATAATTTCTGTAATTTAACAGTGGAAAATAAGTAAAGCAAAAAATATCATAAGGAACTGCTTCAATGCAGTCAGGGCAGATGGGCTAGTGTTTGTTTAGCTGGTTTACAGCCACTTTACACAAGTAGGTGATAACAGAAGCAAACAGAAATCAAAGGAACCACTCTGATACAGTGAAGGTAGCTAGGCTTGTGTTTACTCAGCTGCTATATGGCCAACTGAGCTCACCTGGATAATGTCTGAAGCACTTAAAAAAAAAGCCACAACAGCCGATTTTTCCACACTCAATTTGGAAATAACTATCATTCATTTAAATCATCCAGTTTACTACTTTAATACCAACTTTAACATGATGCGACTGGATTAATAGGAATTCCTCTGTCCACCACTACATCAGTTTCATTTTCTCCCTGTGTTGTTCACATGTTGTGCACTTGCCATCGGGAAGCAAATGAAGAGGGAGGGAATGTCTGTCACCGTTATAATGCAAGATATGCTTGCTGCTTTCATCCAATGGACAGCTGGAGAGACCAAAGTCAGTTGAGCCAAAGAATGCAAGGACAATCTTCCATCTACCTCGAGTGCCTATAGGCAGGGCTGTGCTACAAAATGATTCCAGAAGGAATCATGCGAGAAAACTGCATTCACCAACAATGCAAAATGTCAAGTCATTAATATTCCCATGGATGACCTTTGGGCAAGCTCCAGGGCTGGCAATACAACATCTGTGGTCACAAGGTGACATTGACGCTCACACTCCATGCATGTCTGGAAGCAGGGGACTGCACTTGGGGGTGTCACAAACAATCTGCTGGAGGAATTCAGCAGGTCAACGTCCACAACTCCTTTCCTCGCCGTTGATGCTGCTCGACCCGCTGAGTTCCTCCAGCAGATTGTGTGTTGTTCCAGATTCCAGCTTCTGCAGTCTCTCATGTCTCCATTGCACTTGGACTTCATCAGCCTTAACAGTGTTCCCACCTTGATGAAATGAGAGATCTCTGGTCTTCTGTCAGACCACAAGCTTCAGCAGCCTCAGGCTCCCTCAATGTTACACACTGAGGGAAAATGCTGGATCAGTCATGTTTACAAACTGCACAGGGAGGGGGTTCACACTCCTTGAGTGTGACAATTCCTTGTGAAGTCCCTCTGCACATCCTCTCTATGAACACTGAACACTGCAATAAGAACACAGCAGAGTTGTAGAGTTACATAGCGGGGAAACAGGCCCTTTGGCCCACTGAGTCCGTGCCAACCATTGAATGCCCAAGTACATTTGCTCTGTAATTTTCGAACTTATTTGACACCCTTAGGTAAGCAATGGCTGATGACACCCAGCCATAGGACCAATAGTCCCAGACAGGAGATACGACCGAGTACATATCCCTGTGCAGCAAGTGATAGAAAGAGCAATCAGTGTGCTGACATCACGGTGCTGGTGACCAGTCAAGTCGGGGGGAATACTGCTCACTCAACTTCAACTGTTGCAAGGGGACTAGTTGCCTGAACCCTGTCGACCATGCAAAGGGCTTAGCCTTGGATCAGCAGAATGTATCCATGCAGAAATGGACTCTGCGAACAATTCCAACAAGCATCTTGCTGTTATGTTTCCCCATTGAGCAGGAAATAGCTGCAGGAGAGAGTGTAGTGGGTTGTTGCAAACACTCATAGGGTCAGGCCACATCAGTGGAAAGAGAAACAAGGTTAATGTTTCAGGTCCAAGACCCTTGGTCAGAACTGACCTGTCGAGTTAACCTGATACATCAACTGTTTCTCTCTCCATAGAGGCTGCCTGACTTGAGTGTTACCAGCATTCCTGGTTTATCTTAAGCCAATAAAGAGACTTTTTTTCAAATGCAGTAGTGAACTTTTATTGACACTGGGAAGAAAAGTTACCTAATGCAACACTTTACAAAAATTGTTTTTCTTTAATCAAAGTGAAGAAAATCTATTTTGAAAATTTACATAGATTTCTTATTACTGAAAAGTTGCTGATTATTAATGTCTGTAAATGTCTCTAGGCTACTTGAATATTTTCATTTTGAAAATATATACAAGTGCACGACACAACATTAACATTTAAAAGTTAAAATGCAGTCCCAAAAATTATGACCTTGAAGGTATTGTCTTGTCTCTAATACAGACAATTAGTTGCTAAGAAGGTATTTAAGACAGGTGCACATTAAATGGAGGTTGTCCCCTACTACCTCCTGCTTGTAGGCTCACACCTTTCCACCCGAGATCACGGCTGTACTGCCCACTCACAGTGAATTCAGAAGTAGTATGCCACCGCATAAAAGTTGGCAGCTTCAGGCATTGTTGTCTGCGGTGAGGGTTGCAAGGGTTGGGGAAGGGGGGAGGGGGGTGGCGGGCTGTGTAACCATGGTTGCCACCCACACCACAACCATGAGGGGCCTGTGAACTAACTAATGTTACTCATTACCTCCAATGCAGTTCTGATTCAGCCACACCACTCTCTTAGTCTTGAACACAAGCCCACTGCAAACCATAGTGTAGGGGTCGTGAGCCACATGATGAAGTTTGGTCATTGAAGCAACCTGGCTTTAGCTCTAGTCAATGAATGAGTCATGCAACCCTCTTAATAATATGATCTCCTTCCAATGTGGGTTCAAATAGGAATGGCATCTTCCAGTCACATTGGGATCCAACACTTATTAACTTCACCCAACTCCTTCAAAACCCAGCTGACATATTCCACTTGGGTAGCCTGCAGCCCAATGGTATGAACATTGAATTTTCCAATTTCAGGTAACCCACTCCCCCCATGTTTCTTTCCCACTCCTACCAATCCACCCAGGCTCTTTCCCATTTCGACATGCCCATCGACCATATACCTATCCACCTGAGTTTCTTCTCCCTTGGCCTACCCTCCCTATCCCCTCCCCCATCTGGTTCCATCTGCCCATCACCCTTCTCTTTCCACCAATCACCTCCAGCCTCTTGTCTCAACACTCCCCCACCCCCCTCCCTCCCTCTCTCCTACCTGGCTCCACCTGCCCATCATTCCCCACCTCACCTAGTTTCACCTATCACCTACCAGCCCCCGTTTCACCCCTCCCCCTCACCTCTTTGTACTGGCTGTCTCTGCTCTACACCTTCGGTCCTGATGCAGGGTCACAACCTGAGACGTCGACCACCCCTCAACCTCCACAAATGCTGCTCAAGCTGCTGAGTTCCTCCAGCAGTTTGCTTCTTGCTCCATATTCCAGCATCCGCCGTCTCATGTCTCCCAACAAGCATGTCCTTTGGCTGCTTACCTCTTGCAGTTTCTGCGCGGCAGCTTGCAAAGTGTACAGGAGGAGGAGGGAGAGCACTCTGTGGCACACTGCTATCAAACATCCCCCTCCTATCCTTGTTCATTGGATTCCAGATACAGTGTGGTTGAGGGAGGCGGGGGCAACGTGCTGAGCTAACCTCCCTCACCACCAAAGTGCGCACTCTCTGCTCCTACTCCAATCTGGCCTCGTTGATCTTCCAGGGAAACTGTCCACCCCTCCGTCCAATAGCACCTCTGGGGCCATCACAACTTCTTCTGCAGCCGCATCTGCGTTCACAATAAGTTGTTCACCTGTTTCAGGGGAGAAAAGTAAATTTAAGCATGTCGATGGCTTTTCAACCCTCAGATGATTGCATGCTCAATTTACACTGTCTTATCCATGGCTGCACCAGCAGGCATGATCTATGCACTCACCTCTCCACAGTCCAATGCCTGACTGCCCAGTGGGCACTGCCACTGACAGCAGTCAGCCAGTGCTCTTCCCAAACTCTTTAAGCATCGGTGCCTTGTGGATCTTAGTGTTCTTTCTGGAGGTGTGCACCATCTTTCTCTAGGCATAAATGGAAAATAATGACGTCAGTTTCCGCCCAAGTGGTGTGGACAGGGGTTGGGGTGGGAAGGGAGTGCTGGTTGTATTGAAGACAGGGAGGGCAAACCACCACTTGTGATCGAGTATGTTACGCTTGATATGGTGCCTGAACTCAGTGGTCTGTTAGTGAGGTCGATTAGTGCAGCCCACCTCTGATGACAACTGAACCTGACTAAACTGACCTGACCGTAGGAGTGCTGATGTACAGATAGACCTTGGGCTGCAAGTCCATAGCTCCCTGGAAATGATGACACAGGTGGATAGGGTGGTGAAAGAGGCATTTGGTATGCTTTTCTTCATCGGCCGAGGCATTGAATATAAGAGTTGGGATATCATGCTGTAGTTGTACAAACCATTTGTTAGACCGCACTTGGAGTACTATGTATAGTTCTGGTTGCCACACTACAGAAAGGATAGTGTCATAAAGTAATACAGCATGGAAACTGGCTCAACTGGTCCACACCAACCATGGTGCACACCAAGCTAGGCTCATTTGCCCGTGTTTGGCCCATATCCCTCTAAACCCCTCCCATCCATGTACCTGCCCAAATGTCTTTTAAATGTTGTTATTGTACCTGCCTCAACCACTTCCTCTGGCAGCTCGTTTCACATATGTACCACCCTCAGCCTGAAGTTGTTGCCTCTCAGGTCCCTTTTAAATCTTTCACCTCTCCACCTTAAACCTATGCCCTCTAGTTTTAGTTCCTCTTCCCTGGGAAAAAGACTGCGTGCATTCTCCCCATCAAGATTTTATATCCCTCTATAAGCTCACCCCTCAACATCCTACAGTCCAAGAAATAAAGTCCCAACCTGCACAACCTCTCCCTATAGCTCAGGCCCTAGAGTCCTGGCAGCATCCTCATAAATCTTCTCTGCACTCTTTCCAGTTTAATGATGTCCTTCCTACAACAGGACGACCAAAACCGTACACAATACTCCAGGTGCAGTCTCACCAATGTCTAGCACAAATAGCAAAACACCCCAGCTTCTATACTTAATTCCCTGACTGATGAAGGCCAGCATGCCAAATGCCTTCTTCACCATCCTGCCTACTTGTGATGACACTTTCAGGGAACCATGTACTTGTATTCCTATGTCCCTCTGTTCCACAGCACTCCCCAGGGCCCTACCATTCAGTGTGAAAGTCCTACCCTCACTTGACTTCCCAAAATGCAACACTTTGCACTTATCTGAGTTGAAAGCCTTTTGCCAATCTTCAACCCACTTACCTTGCTGATCAAGATCTCCCTGTAATTTTTGATAACCTTCAGTGTCTACGATACCTCCTATTTTAGTATCATCTGCAAACTTACTAACCTTGCCTTGTATGTGTACATCCAAATTTTGCATATAAATAATGGACAACAAAGGTCCCAGCACTGACCCAAGGCACACCACTAGACACAGGCCTCCAGTCAGAGAAACAACTTTCCACCATCACTCTCTGCTTCCTACCATCGAGTCAATTATGAATCCAATTAGCTATCTCTTCCTGGGTTCCATGCGATCTAACCTTCCAGGCTAGCCTGCCATGCAGAACTTTGTCAAAGGCTTTACTAATGTCCATATGTGGTAGCATTAGAGAGAGTGCAGAAGAGATTCACCAGGATGTTGCCTGGAATGGAGGGCTTTACATATGAGGGACTGGATATTCTCACTGGAACATGGGAGGCTGAAGGATGACCTCAGAGGTTTATAAAATTATAAGAGGCATAGAGAGGGTAGATAGTCAGTCTTTTTCCTCAGGTGGGGGAGTCTAAAACCAGAGGGCACAGGTTTAAGGTGAAAGGGGAGAGATTTAAAAGAGTTCTGAAAGGTATATTTTTCACATGGAGGGTGGTGGTTATCTGGAACAACCTACCAGAGGAGGTGGTGGAGGCAGATACAGTTATAATGTTTAAAATGCACCTGGAGAGGGACTTGGTTAGGTAAGTTGTAGAGGGATACGGGCCTAAAGCAGGAAAATGGGATTAGCAAAGACAAGCATCACAATCAGCATGGACAAGGTGGGCAGAAAGGGCCCATTTCTGTCCTGTACAATTCTATGATTATAAATGGATATCATAGAAGATGTTGCCTGAAGGACTGTCTCTACAAGCAGCACATATCACTACATAGCAGCATCTAGTTGGTGATGGTTGCTTTGGCTAATGTCTCCCAGGTAACATTGCTCACTCTGCATAGTGTATTGGCGTTAGTGTTCTCCTACAACCCAACTGTCATTGCTTCCACCTCACAGAGCAGAGTGCAGAGCTCTCCCTTCACACAAACTTTAACTGTGGCAGCTTCCACAGACAGATCTCTGACCCACAGATGAATGGCGTAATCAAAACAGGTGTTTTAAAAGCCTTTCACAGACCTTCTGTCAAAACTACACTTCCTGTTGATCTATATCGTCATAATTATTTTATTGTCTAAATTTGAATCATGTTTGCAAATAAAATGGGAAAGAAAGATTGGTTGAAAAGCAGATGGGAAGCCAACTAACCTCAGAATCATGAATAAAGAATTGGGATGAGTGGGGCGTCATTGAGGAAAATTACTTGAAGAGAGACTAACATGGTTTCCTGCTTCACTGGCCTGGATGGGAACTGAGGAAGTTGTGACAAAGACATTGACTGCTCATTGGAATGATTATACTGGAGGTCAAAGTACAACTTTAAAGGTACATTTAAGGGTTATTGAGAGGCATAAGACAGCTGAATGCAAGAACTGGTTCAGGATATAACAGACCAAACATTAGAGAAATGTGTCAATAGATCACACAACTGTTCAACGACCAGAGTAATGAATTATTCAACAGGATAATGGCTTATTCAACAAATAAATAATCGTATTATTGAAAAACAAAAAAAAGTCAATGGAATGATTCAGCAAGCCAATAATCAGATCAAAGAAAGACTCAACTAAAGACGATGGATTCAACTGATACAAGATTTAGAACAATTCACCAGACCAATTATCAAATCAACATTGTATTCCATAAACCAATAATTAGAGCAACGGATGTTTTAATTTAATGGCAAATGAGTCAATCAACCAAAAACCTGGCCATTTAATGATGATTCAACAGACTAATAAATCCAGCAAATGAATCAACAGATGAACAATCAGGTCAATTAATCAACCAAAAGGGCTTACACTGGATCACAGTCGGATCAAAGAATGAATGAACCAGAATTGTGAATCACAAAGCACAATAATCAAAGCAACTTCAGCAAACCAGTTCATTCATTCCCATTTTTTCATTGATGTCATTCATTAATCATATCAATGAATAATTCAACATACCAATCATCACATCAATGGCTAATTTAAAGGCCAATAATCCAGGCATTGAATCAGTTTATCAAAGATTGCGCTGATAAATACATTAACAGAATAGTGATCGACACAGTGAAGAACTCAGCAGGTCAATAATCTAGAGAATGCATCAACAGGCCACTTATCAGACCAATGAATCATTCATAGCCTTGCCCCATCATTCAATATCATTGTGGCTGAACTGCCCCAGGCCTCAATTCCTTGTGTGTCAGATCCCCATTACCCTCAATCCCCCAATCTTTCAAAAATGTATTTACCTCCACTTTAAATACTTCTAATGATACAGCCTCCATATCTCTCTGCAGCAGAGAATTCCAAAGATTCACCACCCTCTGCAAGAAGAAACTTCAATGTACCTTGGTTTTAACTGACTGGCCCCCTTATCTTGAAACCATCTTCCAATGAGCAGTCAGATTCTCCCACTAAGAAAACATCTCGACATCTACTCTGTCATGTCTCTTTAGGATCTTATATGTTTCAAAGAATACATACCTAAACTGTTTGGCCTTTCTTGACAGGACAACCCCCTCATCCCAGGAATTAGCCTTTGGACTGCCTCCAATGCCACTATAACTAGGCACCAGAATGTGCACAGTAACCTGATCAATGAATGACTCAATAGTTCAACAAAAAAAGAGTGAACAGTTCAAGAGACAAATAATCTGATCAATGAATTACTTAATGGATTAATAAAAAGATTAATGGATAAATCTACAAATACTCTGATGAAGGAACTAGTCAATAAATCAAAGTCAACAAATAATCCAGTCAATGAATTAGGCAATAACTAAATCAATGAAAGGGTCAAAAGATGAATTATCTGAACTATGAATTAGTAGGTCAATAAACAGATCGGTGATAAGTCAGAGAGAAGTAGCAACTTGAAAGACTTATAAAAAGCCAGTGATTTATTTACAGAGCAGTGAATTGAGCAGCAAATTAGTAATAGCATCAATGAACACTTGAACAGATCAATAACCAGATACATGGACGTTTGAAATGGATAGCTGAACCAGTTGGTGAAACAGACTAATCCTGGATCAGCAGCCTATGAGGTGGAACTCTGAATTACTGAATCCAGTACTCAAGAGTACTGAATTACTGAATCCATGCATGATGCAGACCTTTGAATTAAGTGGCCAATATACATGTCAATGAATGATTCAACAGATCGATAACCCAGTGAATGAACAGACCTAATAATTTGATCAGTAAGTAGTTCAAAGGAAGCCTAACCAGTTCTGTGAATGAATCAAAAGACCAATAATCAAATCAAGGGATCTTTCAACAATAGGTGAACAATAAAAGATTTAAGAGATCAAAAATCTGTTCAATAATAAGTTAAATTCATCAATAATTAGGTCAGTGATTAATAAATCAGACCAGGGAGTCAGTCATGTAACAGTATTCCTTTCAAACTATGTTTCAAAAACCCAATAAAGAGACCATGGCTTGATTCTACACACCATGTTGAAGAAATAATTCAATATGGCAATCAACGTATCAGCAAATATGGTTCGATTGACCATAATCTGATCAGTGGTTAATAAATCAGACCAAACATTAGCTCAAGGGATGATTTATCGAACCAGTGTCAGACTGATTAATAATTTAAAAGAGTATTAATCAGATCAGTGAGTCAACAGTCAGATTTGCAAATGATTCCACCAGCTAATAAATACATTAATGAGTGATTCAGCAAATGGAGATCATGAATTGATGCAAAAAATATAATTTAGATCTGATTCAACGGGCAAGTGACTTGCCCAACAATCTGACTCATTTACAACAATACAATCAGAAAGTGATTTAACAGACTGGTGCATTGTTCAAGAGAGTGAATCAACATCTCAATAATCAGGTTGAACAGACCAGTACTCAATCCAAGGAATTACTCAACATGTGACTAGCTCAACAGACATATAATCTGAAGAGTGAATGGAGCAACTCACTAACTGTCAGATCAATAAAAGCTTCACAGACAAATTATATTGATACATTATTGAGAAGGGACCAAGGAATGATTCAAAACAGCAATATTCAGATTATTTAATGATTAAAAAGCAACAATTACAACAGTGGGCCAATAATCTGATCAGTGACTACTTTAACTGGCAAATAGTCAAGTGAAATACTTGATCAATTAACATGTTGACAGACATCAGATTAATAGACTAATAATCCAAGCAATTAGAGTTTCAGAGCACGTATGGTTAGATCAGTGAATGGAACAGACTAATCAACTGATTAATCAATCAATTGCCAGACCAATACTTCATTCAATAATTGATAGATCAGACAAATAATCAGGCCAATTAATGAAGCACCAAAATCAAAGCAGTAATGGATTCTAGACCAACAATCAGATCAGTGAATGATTCAACAAACCGACACACATAGTGAGTGAAGATTCAGTAGACCTAGACATGAGCAAAATAATAAACTGACCAACTATCAGATTACTAAACAATTCAACAGACCCACAATCAAACCAATAATCTCAATAGACTAAAACAAATCACTGATTGAATCAACAGACAAGTTAACGGATCATTGAATTATTTAACATCCCAATACTCGTATTAATGAATTATTCCCTAGACCCAATGACCTGATCAGTAAAAATGTCAACAGTACAATATTCAATTCAACTAATGTTCAACAGATAATAATCTGAATGTGTTAACAGACAGATCAGAGTTTTGAATGATTCAACTGACCGTGAAATTATTAAACAGTACAATATTCAGAGCAATTCAATCTTGCTGATTCAATACAGCAATACAGAACAGTGATTGAAACAGACCAATTTTCAGTTTAATAAATGGTTCAACAGACAGATAATTAGTAGTGAATGGTTTATTGGATTAATAGTCAGATCAACAATTAATATAGAAGAAAATTGGCTAATCAACAGTCTATTACTTAGATCAATCAATAATTCGACAGACCAATAATCAGATCAGTGAATGAGGTAACAAATCAATAATCACATTGATGTAGGAAACATAAACGTGAAAATCATGGACAGCCAAGCAGTGAGAAAAGCTAAATATCCTACAGAGCAATAATATCAGTGAACAAATTAATCAATGAATGCTGAGAACAGTGAATGATTCAGCAGATCAACAATCAGTTTGGCAGATCAATCCACAGACCAGTAATCAGATGACTCACTGATCTAAAAAAAACCGAACCACATTCAGAGCAATTAAATCTCCACAGACCATAAAATTACTGAATGAATGAATATGCCAATTATCAGAACAACAAATAACTCAGCAGAGAAGTGACCAGACCTGACTGATGAAACAAGCCAATAAAAAAAACAGTGATCAATATTTACATCAAGGGCTGATTCTACAGACTGAGATGATAAAAATAAGATCAATTGTAGATCATTACTGACTTCAATGACTTGTTCAGTGAATGAATGACTCAACTAACCAAAAGTAAAGTGACTTGAGTCAACTGCCCAATAGTCAGTGAATTTCAACAGTCTAATTATTTCATTGGTGATTTCACAGACTGATAGTAACATCAGTCAAAGGGTGGAATTCTCTCCAACTCTGCCCTCAGTAAGGTTCCTGATGCCACAGGTTTCCAATGACCTCGATCACTGACAGCTTGAGCTGCCCAAGAGCTTTCCCAATATTTCTAAATGTCTCTGAAAGTATGAGACATGGAGGAACTGCACGCATATCGTTTTGAAAATAAAAAAAGTTTGAAGTAAATTCAAAAATTAATATTTTTTTTCATTCAATGAGCAAATTAATTGCAACATTAAGTAAAATCAATAAAAATAACAACAAAACACTTACCTTCACTGGATGGTCTGGATGACTGGTTATTGCCTCTGGGGTACTGATGTCAAGGGACTGAACAGGAGGTCAGATGTAGCTGCAAATGACCTCAAGCACATACCATACTTTTGCGTTGGAGGTGTAGATGTAAGAATGCACTGCTACTAGCCAGCAGTTTTCTATGGAATGCGAAGCGAAGCAAAGCAGTCTGATATCTCACCAGAAATAATAAGCCAGTGAATGTATTCAGAGACAAATAATCAGATCAAGCAATAGATTAAATAGACCAATAGTCATATTAGTTTATGATTCAATGGATCAGAAGTGCACTGCGTAATTTAAAAAAGAGCAAAAGTCATACCAGTGAATATTTCAGCAGAGCAATGAACTATTCATCTGTGATTCAACAGGTCAATAAATGGAGTTATGGGTTCAATCAACAGGCCAATTATCAGGTCAATGCCACACATGATGAACGTGCAGATCAGTGATCGTGTCAATATATAAGTGAGTGACTCAAATGAACACTTGATTTAGCATTCCAGGAATCACAACCCTCAATTACAAAGCAACTCAACCTTCAGGTCAATAAACATTCAACACTGAATGAATTGACTGACCAATAATCATCCCAATGACTTCAGAGAAATAGACCAAGAAACTATTCAATAGATCAGTAATCAGATCAATTAATGATTCAATGGACTGACATTCAGACTAATAAATGAGCCAGTAAATACACCAATAAATGTTTCAACAGTTCTGATAAATGGACCACAAGTTATTCAACAGTTCACTGTTCAGGGAAGTTAAGACACCAATAACTTCAATGCATGAGTCAACTACGCAATCGTCAGATCAAAGGAGGATTTGACAGGCCTGTACTCAGATTAGTGAGCGATTCAGTGAGCTAATTATACGAAATATAATGCCACCAAATAATCAAGAAATCAATTAATCAAATTAAAAACACCAACTGATTGATGAATGATTCAACAGTCCAAGAATGAGAACCATTAATTCTTGAAAAGCTCAGGGAGCTAAAGGTTCAGCAGACAAATAACAATATCAGTCAGTGAAAGAATGAAATGACCAATCAACAAAATGATTGTTTCTTCTGATTAATCATTAGGTCAACAAATGATCCAAATGACCAATATTCAGAGCAGTGAATGATTCAACAAATTAATAATTAGATCAATGAATGATTAAATGAGATCAGTAAACGTACTCTTGAATGATTCAACAGGCCAATATTCAGATCAAAGAAAGATTTAACAGCAAGCAATCAGATTAAAAAAGACCAATAATTAAATCAATTATTGATTCAGACCATTAATAAGAATGGTGAATGATTAACAAAGCAATTATTTTAATTAGTTATAATGAGTCAACTAATGAGAAATCAAGTTCAGTAATTATGCCAACAGAACAATTACTTATTCAGCAGGCAAACAAAAATCAAATTTTCATTGAAACGTTAATCAAGTGAATGAATGATTAGCTGAATAATCAGAGCACTCAATGAATCAACAGGACAAATAATCATTAATGAATGATTGTTGTACAAGAGCCAAAACTAATAATTATTGTAAACCCTAATGCACAGGGCAGACAAGTACTTTCAGTTAATGGATGCACTATTGAACATCAGTTCAATCGATTATCAACAGAAAAATTAATGGGTGAATAAATGATTCAACAAGATAAAAATAAGATCTGTGATTCATTAGACCAATATTTAGATCAGATATTTATTCAACAAACTAATAATTAAATCTATCAGTGATTCAAACCACCAATAAGTAAATGAACTGACTGAATTCAGCAATAGATGAGTGATTAATTGGACAGGTTAGTAATCAAATCAACAAATGATTCAACAATCAAGTAAATCATAATAAATGGCCAATTAACAACCAAGCAAATGATTCCACTGACAATTAATCAGAACTGTTAATAAGTCAACCAACCAATAATCAGATCAAAAGACAATTCAATAGACCAGTGATCAGGTTAGTAAATGATTCAGACTAGAAATGCACCACCAATCAACAGACAAATAATCAGATGAAAGAATGGTTCAACAGTTTGAGGATAGGAACACCCATTATTAAACAGACCTCCCACACAGTGCAATGAATTCAGTAGAAAAAACTAAGTCGTGGATCAATTAATTGACAAATTAAAAAACTAATGATCAATTCAAAAGGCCAATATTAAATTGATTCACCCAGCTATTAATCAGAACAATCAATAATTCATTAGTCTGATAATCTGATCAACAACAAAAATTCTATAATTAATAGAATTTAACTCAGACAAATGTGAAATGTTTCTTTTTGGGAAGTTAAGGCAGGACTTGCACAGTAAATGGTCGGGCCCTGGAGAGTGTTGTAGAGCAGTGAAAGCTGGAAAATACAAGAACTTGGTTCCCTGAAAGTGGAACACAGATATGCAGGGTGGTGAAGGTGTTTGGCACACTTGTTTTCATCGGTCAGCGCACTGAGTAGAGGAGTTGGAACATCATGTTACAACTGTATGAGTCGTTGGTGAGACCATGACTGGAGTATTGTGTGCCGTTCTGATTGCCTAGCTATAGGAAGGATGTCATTGAGCTGTAAAGGGTGCAGAAAGGCTTCACAAGGATGTTGCCAGGAATGGAGGGCTTGAGTTATAAGGAGATGCTGGATAAACTGAGACTATTTTTTAAAAAACCCTGGAGTGCAAGATGAGTGGTGACCTTACAAAGATATATAAAATCATGAAGGGCATAGATAAGGTAGATGATCAGAGTCTTTTACCCAGGACAAAGATTTAAAGCGAGTGGAGAAAGACTTAAAGGGGATGTGAGGAAAAAGCTTTTCAGAGGGTGGTGGGTATATGATGTAAACTGCCAGAGGAAGTGGTAGAGGTGGGTACAGGTACAACATTTAGAAGATATTTGGACAGTTATATGGTTTAAAAAAAAGTTAAGGGCAAATGTTGGCAAATGGGACTACCTCGGGTAGGCAACCTGGTCAGCATGGACAAGTTGGGCTGAAGGGCCAGTTTCCATGCTGTATAACTCTGACTCTAGATTGATAATCTGATCAAAGGAGGGGTCAGTAGGCCAGTGCTTTAACCAGTGAATGCTTTGGCTGGATTTACTATCAGAAAAGTGACCAAATAACAGATCAATTCTTAGATCTTTGAATAAATCAACATTACAAGGTCAAGGACTTTTGTTTTAAATGAACAGCACAAGACAGAGTAGTCAAAGATCCAATAATCACATCAGTGAATGATTCCTTGGAGCAATAATCAGATCAGTAAATTTATCAGCATCTATATCAAAATCAAATACTTAACAGAACTGTACATTATTGAACAACTTTATCTTTGGAGCCAGAAAAGATTCACAGACAAGTTTGGGGATTGATTCACCAGAACAAGAACCTGATCAGTGAATGATTCTATTGATGAAAAATTAAGGGACTGTTAGTTCAACAGAACAATCATTTCATCAGTGATTCAACAAGCTAATAACAAGATCAATTTTGCAATAAGAGCAATACTCCAGTGAATGAATGAGTAGATAAATACTCAGATCAATCAATACATCAAAGGATTAGAACATAGAAAAATACAGCACAGGACCTGGCCCTTCAGCCCACAATGTTGTTCCAAATGACTTAATCTAGTAATTAAATGCCTAACTAAACTAATCCCTACTGCCTACACAACGTCCATATTCCTGCATATTCATGTGCCTATTTAAGACCCTCTTAAGCACCCCTATTGTATTTGCTTCCACCACCACCCCTGGCAGCGCAATCCAGGCACCCACCACTCTCTGTAAAAAAAAAACTTGCCCCACACATCTCCTTTGAATTTACCCCCTTCACCTTGAATGCACACCTCTGGAATAACACCCTCTGGTATTAGACTAGTAAAGATATCAATCAATGACTCAGTTACTCAAGATTTAGTTATTACAAAAAAATACAGAGATGGATACGGAGATCAATAACTATATCAAGGAACAATTTAATAAAGTAAATAATCAGATCAATGCATGAATCATAGCCAATAATCAGTTGTGAATGATTCAACAGACTGACACTCTCATCAATGATTTGTAGAAAATCATTAATCACACCAATGAATGATTCATGGATCAGGAATAAATTGGGCGAGTAACCTACAGATCAATAATCAAATCAGTTTAACTCAACTGAGCAATAATCTGGAGAGTGAATAATGCAAGAATCTAAAATTCCTGTTAATGACTCAGCAGTCAAATAATCAGATCATTGAATAATTCAACACCAGTATAATCAGATCAGTGAATGAATCAGAAGGCCAGCGAACCGGTCATAGAAATAGCTACAGGAGTGGAACCCCTTGGCCTTGCTCCACCTTTCAGTAACACTACGAAATCATGGATAATCTTGATCTTGGCCTCAGCACTCTGCAAGTATATCCTTCCTGAAGGAAGGAGACTAAAACAGGATGCAGTCCTCCAAATATGGTCTCACCAACACCCTTGTACACTTAGAGCAAGACATCCCTACTTTAGCACTCCATGCCTTTTGTTTGCTTGCCGTACCTACATGCTAACTTTGTGCCCCATATACAAGGATGTCCATATCCCTCTACAGCAACATTCTGTCATCTCTCTCCCTGTAAATAATATTTTGCTTTTCTATTCTTCCTCCCAAAATGGATAACCGCACATTTCTCTCACAATATAATCCACTTGTCCACTCACTTCACCCAGCTATGTAATTAGTCCCACCTTCCTGCTCTGTCCTCGGTCCACTGACCAGTTTCCCTTTGGCTACAGAACTTCCTGCTGCTCAAAACGATTTCACCCGAGCTACTCTATTCAGTTGTCAACAGCTATCGGTTTATTGGTGTTGGTTTATTATTGTCACATGTACCAAGATACAGTGAAAAGCTTTATTTGCATAAGGAAAAACAACAGAATACAGAATGTAGTGTTACAGTTACAGATAAAATGCAGTGCAAGTGGACAATAAGGCGCAAGGGCCACGATAAGGTAGATTGAGAGATAAAAGAGTTCGTCTTTATTGTATAAGAAGTCTGTTCAAAAGTCTTTAAAGGACATGGTAACAGCAGGATAGAAGCCGTCCTTGAGCCTGATGGTACGTGTTCTCAAGAAGAAAGAATGACTGGGGTGGGAGGGTGATTATGTTTGCTGTTTTCCCCAGGTAACGGGGAGAGGAGGCCGGTTTTCATGTCCTTTAAAGACTCTGCCCCCTCCTCATCGCTTGCTTCTTTGCATTGTCAGCCAAAAAATGACTCTAATTCACTCAGACCCTTCCCCTGTCATTCATATAGGTTGTCAATAACTGAGCCTCAGCACTGATTTCTGTAGCATTCTGTAGTTTACAAACAAGAAAATCAACCATTTATCTCTGTCTTCTCTTTGCCAGAATTCTGCCCATGATAATATATTCCCTCCGTTGTCATGAACCTTTATGAGGCACTTGATGAAATGTCTTTGGGAAATCCAAATAAATTGCATCCACTTGTTCCCAACTGGCTGATCACAAGTTACAGAATTCTAATTTATTATTGATTGGATTAGGGCAACACAGTGGTGTGAAGGTAACATAGTTGCCCTCACACCTCCAGAGACCCAGGTTTAATCCTGGCCTCGGGTGCTGTCTGTGTGGAGTTTGCATGTTCTCCCTGTGATTGTGTGGATTTCCTCCCGCATCCCAAAGACGTGCGGGCTGGTAGGTGAGTTGTAAATTACCACTAGTGTCGGCGGCTAGTGGTGGTACTTGGGGGAGGTGAGAGAGAACAGGGGAATGAGCTGCAATTGGACTAATAGAACTGCTCTGTGAACCAGTATACAGTCAATAGGCTGAATGCCCTCCTTGTATGTCAATAAGAAATATAATACCTTCATAAAACCTTGTTGGCTCTGCTTAATTTTATTGTGATTTTCTAAATGTCCTGCTACAACAGATGTCAGGCTTTCTCTTCTTTTCCTGACTAGACAGGTTAGATGCAAGGCAGAGTCATGGAATTGAAGGCTGGATCTGATGGATTGTATACTTGGGTCTTCAAAGAAATGGCTGCAAGGATAGTAGATGCATTGGTTGAGATGGCAGAATCTGTGGAACTTGAGGATCACAACCGATGATGCATCTGCTATCACTGCAGCCATTTCTTTGAAGAACTTAGGATATAACCCATCAGATCCAACCTTCAGTTCCATGAGTCTGCTTTGCATCTTTTCCTAGTGAGAGAGATTATTCCTCTCTTGCTTTTGCTGTCTGTTTTGCTATTATCATTGAGACACGTTTAATGTCTTCTCCCTTGAAGACAGGTACAATATACTTACTGAAGGTCTCTGCCATGGTCATGTTCCCTATTATTAACTCCCCAGTCTCATTTTCCAAGGAATCCATGTTACTTTTGTTCTTCCCTTTTTATATGCTTGCAGAAGATCTCACTGTTTTTGTCCCTTACCAGCTTACTCTCACAATCTATATTTTTCTCTCTGTCACTTTTTATTCATACATTTGCTAGTTTCTAAAATGTTCCCAATAGTTGAGCTTATTGGTAGGTTTTGCAACGTTATAAGCCTTTTTTGTTCAAGTTGATACCATCCACAACCTCATGAAACAACACAAATAGATTATCCTTCTCATAGGGATTTTATTTCTCAATATATATGCTTATGCAGTTCATCAGGCGGCAATTGAGGGGTGACCATGTAGAGATGTATAAAATCATGAGGGTGATAGATAGGGTGAATGCACATGGTCTTTTTTCCAAGGAAGGAAATCAAAAACTAGAGGGCATAAGTTTAAGGTGAGAGATGAAAGATTCAAAAGGGACACAAGGGGCAATTTTTTCACGTAGAGGGTGGTGAATATACGGAAGTGAAAGTGGTTGAGGCAAGTACAATAACAACATCTAAAAGACATTTGGATCAGTGCATGGATGGGAGGGGTTTAGAGGGATATGGGCCAAACACGGGCAATGGGACTAGCTTGGTGGGCACCATGGTTGGTATGGACAAGTTGGACCAAAGAACCTGTTTCCATGCTGTATTACTCGATGACTCTATTGTAATGACACAACTAGAAGCCACACAGCCCATTGGATTCATGGCAGCAGATCAATCCCATCAATACCATTCCCATTTCCTTGTTTCCTTCTTAGTTCTGCAATCTATTTTCTATAATATTAGCTCAGCAAATCCCCTTTGATTCTCACCCCCCCCAACCATTAACATACATCAACTTACAGTAGCCAGATAACCTACATTACTTCTTTAGGATGTGGGAGGAAACTGGAGTATCTGGTCGAAACACGTGGTCACAGGGAGAACATGCAAACTCCATACAGACAGCATTCAATGTCAGGGTTGAACTTGGCACCCTGGATCTGTGAGCTAAATCCCTGTTGATAATTATCACATATGTCCATTAGCATCTGCCATTTCACATCGACCATTTTATCTTCTAAGCTAGCTTCTCAATCCACTTTAGCTAATGCTGCTTTCATATTTTTGTCATTACCTTTAGTTAAGTTTAGGACATTAATTTTGGACCTTAGTACAAGGTTCTCAATTCCGATGTGAAATTCTATCATCTCGTGATCAGTCTTCCCCAGAGGACGCTTTATAAAGGATCTACAATATCAGTAATTCATCAATTATTCATCAGCTAGTCAATGGATCAATAAATAAATAAGTAAATGATTCAGCAAACCAAAATTCTGGTCAATTAGCTATAAGAAATAGGGACAGAAGTAGGCCATCTGGCCCTTCAAGCAGGCCCCAGCAGATCTCAGCTGATCTTTCATTTCAGCACCATTTTCTGGCACTATTTCCATAACCCCTGATTCCCCTAATGTCCAGGAATCTACTGATCTCTGATACGAAAGAACACAGTAACTGAACCTCCATGACCCTCAGGGACAGAGAATTCCAAACATTCAACAACCTCTGAGTGAAGATATTTCTCCTCACCTCAGCCCTTTATTCTCAAACTATCCCTGCCCTTAGTCCTTGGCCAAGGGAAACACCCTCCCTGCATCTATCTGTCAAGCCCTATAAGAATTTTTTTTAAGTCTTGATGAGATCTCCCGACACATTTCTAAATTCTTCATAGTACCAGTCTACTCAATCTCTCCTCATATTGCAAATCTCTCAGCTAGGAGATCCTCATTGCTCTCTCTCTCTACATCCTTTTCCATGGTAAGGAGACAAAAACTGTACACACAATGCTTCAAGCGCAGTCACGCCAAGGCCCTATCTACACAAATGCAAACAACAGACAAAAATCAAGCAAGTGATTCTTCTGACTGTGGAGGTACCAATGAACGAAGCAACAGATGAATAATGTGGTCGGTGAATGTTTCAGAAGTGTGATGATTCAGCAGAACGATAATCCAATGAGTGAATGAATCAACAAAACAGTTGTCAAGTCAATAAATGATTCAACACTTGTAAATTATTGAACAACCCAATAATCAAAATCATTAAATATTCAACACACCAATAATACAATCAGTGATCGCGGTAAAAGACCAGTCATCAGATTAACATGAGGTTCAACAACCTAATATCAGATCAATGAAATATCAACGAATGACGCAACCAACAATAATCAGATCAATTGATGTTTTAGCACAGTAATAGCCCATTGACGATTTGTTGAGCGTTAATCACATCAGTAAGTGACTGATCAGTTTAATAATCCAGAGAATGGATAAACAGATGTATTATCAGATCAATAAATGATTCATTCATAGCAATCAGACCTTTGTGATAAAATCAAACAATAAGAACAGAGAATGATTCAAAAGTTGACTGGTTAGATCAGTGAATGAATGAACATACCAATAATCTACTCAATGAATCATTCAATAGATCAATAATCCTGTTAATGAATCCAGTTGGACTAATGATCAGATTGGAGAATAATTGTACCTACAATTAATCATATCATTGAATCAACAGATCAACAAATCAGATTGATGAATAATCTAATAGAATTAATCAGGTTAATAATCAGCATACTATTAATCTAATCATCAGATATTCTCCAAATCAAATATTAAATCAGGTAATGGTACAAAAGATGCATAATCACATCTATGCATGATTTATAGATCCATTATCTACTCAGGGAATTATTTAACTGGCCAATAATAAAATCAGTGACTAAGTCAACAGATCAAGTGAATTATTCACCATCCCAATAATCAGACCGGCGAAGGACTGAAGAGAACAATAAAATTATCATTGAACATTTGACCTGACTGATAATCAGAACACTGAATAATTCAACAGTGTGATAATTAGATTAGTGAATTATTCAACACCACCATTCCAGTGAATGATTCAATAGGAAAATAACCAGGCCAGTGAATCCAATACTCCAATGATTCAATGGAACCTAGAAGTAGAACTGTGAATCACTGAATACACCAATAACTAGAGAAATTAAAGATTTAGCAGACTCATGAATGAATTAATTGGTGAATTATCAGTTCAGTTAATGACTGAACATAAAAATACTTGAATCATTCAATGACCTGATTATTGGCTTGTTGAAACCTCATTAATTTGATCATAGCTTTGTTAAACTGTTCACCAAATATGAGTCCTTCACTGGCTTCATTGTTTTTCTGGGGCATCATTAACTGATCTGAGTATTGATATATTGCCTATAATATCAGTCTTGTTCCAGGTAATCATTGACTTAGTTATAAGTTTGCTTATTGAGTGCAGTAATGCACTTCGGGAAGTTAAACCAGGGCAGGTCATACACAGTGAATGACAGAGCCCTGGGAGTATTGTAGAGAGACCTTGGGGTACAAGTGCATAGATCGCTGCAAGTGGCAACACAGATAAACAGGGTGATGAAGAAGCTGTTCGGCATACTTGTCTTCATTGATCAGGGGTATTGAATACAGGAGACGGAATGTCATGTAACAACTGCAAAAGTCATGAGACCATACTTGGAGTTTGTGTGCAGTTTTATTTACCCAGCTATAGGAAGGATGTCGTTAAGCTGGAAAGAGTGCAGAAAAGATTACCAGGACTGGGGAGGGCTTGAGTTATAAGGAGAGACTGGATAAGCTAGGACTGTTTTCCCTCAAGCAAAGGAGGCTGACGGGTGACCCTATAAAGGGGTAGAAATTCATGAGGGGCATAAAGTGGATGGTCACAGTCTTTTTCCCAGGGTAGGGGAGTCTAAAAGTAGAGGGCATAAGTTTAAGGTCAGAGGGGAAAAATTTTAAATGGATCTGAAGGGCAAGTTTTTCCACACAGAGTGATGGGAACGAGCTGCCAGAGGAAGTGTAGAGGTGGGTACAATTACAATATTTAAAAGACACTTGGAGAGGAAAGGTTTAGAGAGATATGGGCCAAAAGCGGGCAAATGGGACGAAGTCAGGAAGGCACCTTGGTCAGCATAGATGAGTTGGGCTGAAGGGCCTGTTTCCATGCTGTATAACTCTATGACTGTTACAGGCTTGTTGAAACAGGGATTGATTTGATCTTAGGTACTTTGTTCAAATTGAAAACAGTTCGATTGATCCATTCACTACCATCATTTTCATCAATTAAATTATTCATCGTTTTCATTATAGGATTGAGTCAATTCAATTATCTGGTTTCTGGCTACTAACATGCACTGTAATGATCATTGGTCTGAAGGTTCATTCACTGAGGTTGCATCATTAACTTACAACCTATTGCATCACTAAGTCACCAGAATATTGGTTTGTTATACAAATAAGTCCTGTGATTTGGTGTGTTCAGTTCCCAACTGATTTGAGCATTGGACTGATATGAAACATTGATTGGATTCTAGTTTTTTTCAGTAAAGAGGCCATACAATGGTTAAATTATTAGATTTGCAGTCCAGAGACAAGAATTTGAAACCCACCTTGGCATTTGTGAACTTTGAATTAGATAACCTTTGATTCTTGATATTTATAAGATAAGATATCTTTACTAGTCACATGTACATCAAAACACACAGTGAAATGCAACTTTTTGTGTAGAATGTTCTGGGGGTAGTCCTCAAGTGTCGCCATGCTTCCGGTGCCAACATAGCATGCCCACAACTTCCTAACCTGTACATCTTTGGAATGTGGGAGGAAACTGGAGCACCCGGAGGAAACCCACACAGACATGGGGAGAACGTACAAACTCCTTACAGACAGTGGCCGGAATTGAACCCGGGTCAGTGGCACTGTAATAGTGTTATGCTAACCACTGCACTACTGTGTCTGTAAGTTAGATCAATGAACTGGGAATTAAAGAAAAAAACTAGCCTTAGTGCTAGTGATCACAGAACAATAGAATAATCATTAAAAATTCAATTATTGAAACACTCAGCAGGTCAGACAGCAGCTGTGGAGAGAGAGAGTGAGTTAATGCATCAGGTCAATGACCTTTCATCAGAAGTGGAAGAGAAAACAGTGAGCTTTAGGTTGCAGTGGGGGTGGGGAGGGGATGGACAGGATAAAGGGAAAATCTCTGATCAGGCGAAGCCATTGTTGTCCAGGAGATTCTAATGTTATTGGAGCTGTCTGTTTAATAGATTAATATGGGCAGTTAGAGAGGAAACAAATAAAGGTGGTGCGACAGTCACAGCTGCTGCCACACAGCTCCAGTGACTTGGATTCGATCCCGACCCTGGGTGCTGTCTGTGCAGAGTTTGCATATTCTCTCTCTAACTGTGTGGGTTTCCTCCTGGTAGGTTAAATGGCCACTGCAAATTGCCCCTAGTGAGGGTGGATGGTAAGAGAATCAAGGAGGGGAGCTGATGGGCAGATGAAGGAAAATAGATAGGGAAATATATGAGGAGGTGGGATTGATGGAGGTGCTTTGAGACTGAACTTGGCCACAAATCGGCTAAAAGGCTTCCTTCTCTTTTGTAAGACAAATGGGAAAACATGAACTGCTGTGAAATGTAGATCTGAGCTGTTTTTTGCTGAAACCAAAGAATGCTGGAAACGATCAACAGATCAGTCGGTATCCGGAGAGAGAGAAAAACTAATATTGCACGTGAATGACCAACAGTAGAACCAGCCAAACAGACAAGGTGAGTTATCTGAAATTGTAGAATTCAATATTGAGCCCAGTAAGTGTAACGATCCCAGACAGAAGATAATCTGCTGTTCCTTAAGCTTACGTTGGGGTTCATTGGAAAAGTGTACGAGGTCACAGAGGGATGAATTAGAGTTGGAGCAAGGCCACAGAGAGATCAGTTAAGAGTTGGAGTGAGAAGCAACTGGAAGCTTAGGTCACACTTGTGGACTCATACTCCTTAGCAAAGCAGTTACCCTATCAATGATTGAATGATTCTTGAGTACAATAACCAGATTGATGAATGATCTAATGTACCAATTGCTGAATAAGTCACCAGACTAATATATTGGTCAATCAACAATTTAACAAATCAATCATACCAAATCAATGATCAATAGATCAATAATCAGAATAATGTTACTCAAATGAGGATAATTACAGCCATTCAATGGTCCAATAATGAGTGACTGAATGAACATACTACCAAGTAAATCAATGAATGACTAAACAGAGCAATAATTAGATCAGTGGGCAATTTAGCAGAAAAGTTGGATTAATGATTGAACAAACAATTAAATCAGTGAATTATCCAGCAGACCAATAAATTATTTTGCAGACCATTTCTTAATGAATTGAATGAAAAACCACACCAGTGAATAATTAAACACACTAATTATAAAACTATTGAAGAATTCGGAAATGCAAGAGCAGATCAATAAGTGATAAAACAGACCAATAATTAATGTAAAGAATACTTCAAGGAATCAACACTGAATCCATATAATTATTCAACAAATCAATAACCAGGCCACTCAATGATTTAACGGATAAACAATCCAAACAATTCAAGAAACAATGGATCAATGTTGCTAATCAGAAGAATGAACAAATCTGTAAATATTGATTTGACAAACCGGGAAACTCCGATCAATGAACAATTCAACTGGCCAATATTCATGTCAGTAAATGATTTGATAGAGCAAGGAACTATTCGACAGATCGTTAGCAAATCAGTAAATTAATCAACTTAGAATTATTGACATGAACAATAACAAAATCAGTCAATGACGGAACAGAACAAGAACCCGAGTCGTGGGTGACAAAACAGATATTAATCAACCAGAGAATGATTCAACTGACCAATAATTGAATCAATGGGTCATTCAAAACTGCAGCATACAGGCCCATGAATGGGTCAATGCACCCATTATACATCTTATTATAAGGATTATATATCTTAATAAATTCAAGCCAATCAACAAATAAGATCAATCATTGATTAAAAACAATAATCAGAAAAATCATTGAACGTAACATTCACACGAATGATTCAACAGACCAATAATCTGACCAGCGAATTTGTTTTATCAATAGTCAGTTCCATAAATAAAATAATCCAATAATCAGATCAGAGGTATTCAACAGACTGTAGAACAGATCAGTAAATAATTCCACAGCCAATAATCAGCACATTGTTTACCTCAAAAGAAAAATAATCAGGTCACCAATCAATTCCAGCAGACCAATAATCAGGTTGGTCAATTCCAGAGCATTCCGCAGATCTGTGAATGATTCAATAATTTGATAGTTGTCTAATGATCAGATAAATGTGTGAATAAACTTATCAATAACTATAATTCACACAAAGAAAATGAAACTGACAAATCAGTGAATGATACAACAGTGGAATCAGTCACTAGTATGTGAATAATATGAATGGCGGCTGATTCACCATACCACTAACCAGATAAGACCATTGGAAAATATTCAGATCGATAAATAAGATAATAGACTGATCATCAGTTAAATGAATGATATATTTGACTAGTAACCAGATCACTGATATGATAGACAATAGATTGGATCAGTGACTAATTCAATGGATCAATAGTCACATCCATGAAACAGATACATCAATGAGTGATGGCACAGATCAAATTAACGCAGCAGTTCAACAAACCAATAAGCAAATCAATGGACTAACTAACCTACCAACATCATTAAACCATCAACAAAACCAATCATTAGATTAAAACATGATTCAAAGTAGACTAATGAAATAAATAACCATATTGATATTCAGTTTAGTTAACAATTTCACAAATCAATAATTATTTTAGTTTGATTGAAAAGTTTACTGAGCAGCTTAAGAAATTATTCAATAAACCATACCACCACAACAGTGAATGCTACAATAGACAATGCTACAATTTAATTAACAGATCAATATTAAAGTTAATGACTAATCCAACAGAACAATAATCAAAGAATCAAACAGAAGCTCAATAAGCAGACTGACAAACAAATAATATAAGGAATAATCTAACAATCATTAAGTGGTAGCACTTAATGATTCACCAGGTTGATAAACAGGCTACATAATTATTCAAGTATCAGTAGAGTCACCAATGATAGAATAAATCAATCAAATCAGTGAATAATTCAACAATAAACAAATAACATACAGAGTAATAATCAGATAAATTATTCACATAGTAGATCCATCTTCTAATCAGTCAGTAATTCAAAAGGACAATAATCAAATCATTCAGTGCTTCAACAGACATGGAATAGTATCAGTGAGTGGTCCAACAGAACAGTCAGCAAATACCCAGATCAGTGATTGATTGGGCTAATAGTGAGATCAATAAATAATTCGATCAAAGAATGATTGAGCAGGCTAATTATCAATGTATTGAATAATTCAATAGTCCATTATCATAGTAAATGAATAATAAAATAAAGCAATAATCACACCAATCAATGAATCAACACAACAATATTCATTGTCATGAATAATTCACTGGATCAATAATCAGGTAAGTGATCAACTCAATAGAACAGCAATTGCATGAATGAATTATTCAAAATACCAACAATCAGATCAGCAAATGAGTTAGAAACGTAATCAGATCATGAATGATTCATCCAACCAATAGTTGGTGAATGTTTCAGCAGATAAGTGAACTGATCAATGAAAGCTTAGAGTCAGAGTCATAGAGCAATACAGCACAGATAGGCTATTAGGCCCAGCGAGTCCATGCCGACCACAGTTTGGGGAATCAACAACTAGAGAGCATACATTTAAGGTGAGGGGGAAAGATTCAATAGGAACTTGAGTGGCAACTTTTTTTTTTACACACAGAGGGGGGTCCATATATGAAATGAGCTGTTAGAGGACGTGGTTGAAGCAGGTACAACAACAACTTTTAAGAGACAGTTGGACAGTTACATGGATAGGAATGTTTTAGAGGGATATGGGCCAAATGCATGCAAATGAGACTAGCTTGGAGGGGTACTTGGCTGGTATAGATGAGTTGGGTCAAAGGGCCTGTTTCCATGGTGTTTGACTCATATTTCCAAGTTTGCTGATAATATGAAACTGTATGTTACTGCAAATTGTGGGGAAGATACAAAGAGGCGTATAGATTCATCGGGCTATATGTGTGTGAGAGTATGGAAAATATGTGAAGTTAGTGTAGCTATTAGCGTAACGCTATTACAGTGCCAGCGACCCAGGTTCAATTCCAGCCACTGTCTGTAAGGAGTTTGTACATTCTCCCAGTGTCTGCGTGGATTTCCTCCGGGTGCTCCAGTTTCCTCCCACATTCCAAAGACGTACAGGTTAGGAAGTTGTGGGCATGCTATGTTGGCACTGGAAGTGTGGCAACATTTGCGGGCTGCCCTCAGAACACTCTACGCAAAAGATGCATTTCACTGTGTGTTTCGATGTACATGTGACTAATAAAGATACCTTGCTTTATTCTGACATCAAGGTCATTTATATGTATCGAAAAAAGCAATTGCCCCAGCACTGCCCTCTAGGAACCCCACTGTTTACCGTCCTCCAGCCACGACCTTAGCAACCTGGGGTGCAGGTATTCAGAACAAGGGACTCCGCACACCAGTTATAGCCAGCCTTGTCAGCACAGCTTTCAATTCACCTGTGCTCCCTCTGCTTCCACTAAACAATGAACTGTTCTGCTGAGCAACATTCACATCAATTGACCAAGAATCAGACTGATGAACTACTTGCTGGCTATTTTAAAAAGGATGAATTAATCTGCTAACTGTAACCAAACTGATTAATAATTCTTCAAGATAACAAACAGATCAATGAATTGACAATGGTTCAATCAATGTATGATTCCTCCGAATATGAATTATGTCACTGACCAATAGTCAAACATACAAATGATCCACTGGACAATAATCAGACTCATAAATGATGAAAATAATCAATCTGGTGCATGCTTCCATTGAAATCAAAACAAATACTAACTGCGCATTCGAAGAAATGGAGCAGTGAATGATTCCACTAAACTATTCCAATCAATGAATTATATTGCACATGCATTATCAGAACAAGGATTGATTATAGTAACCAATCATTTACTAAAGGATACTTCTTCTGACCAATATTAAGACTTCAATAATTCCATTGACAACAATAAAACCAGTGAACAAATTTAACAAACACATTGACCAATAATCAGATCAAAGAAAGATTCTGTTGACAATAGGAACACTGCAGCAAGTAACTCACCTCCCAACTTCCCAAAGCCTGTCCATCATCTACAAAGCTCAAGTCAGGAGTGTGATGGACTACGCTCCACTTGCCTGGATGAGTGCAGCTTCAACAACAGTCAAGAAGCCCAACACCAGAAAGGACAAATCAGTCCACTTGACAGGCACCCCATCCGCAACCATTCACTCACTCCACCTCCGACACACAGTAGCAGCAGTTTGTACCATCTACAAGACGCACTGCAGCAACTCACCAAGACTCCTTAGGCAGCACCTTCCAAACCCACCACCTCTACCGCTCGAAAGACAAGGGCAACAAAAGCATGTGAAGACCATCACCTGCAAGTTGCCCTCCAAGCCACACACCATCCTGACTTGGAAATATATCGTTGTTCCTTCACCGTCGCTGGGTCAAATTCCTGGAACTCCCTCCCTAACAGCATTGTGGGCGTACCCACACTTCAAGGACTGCAGCAGTTCATGAAAGCAGTTCACCACCACCTTCTCAAGGGCAATTAGGGATGGGAAATTAAATGCTGGCTCAGCCCACAAAACCCACATCCCTTAAATGAATATATAAAGATATCTGATCAATTAATCATAGTTTGACAGAAAAATAATCATATCAATGAATGATCTAATCAACTAAACAATTCTCACATTGACTAATAAACAAATCAATGGATGATTCTACTGACAATAATCAGATCAATGAATGATTCTACACACCAAAGTCCAAATTGATGACTGCCTCTACTGACCAATAGTCAAACTGATGAACAATTCTACTCACAAGTAAACATAACAAGGTGTGTTTGCCCAGGACAAGAATCAGATTGACAAATGTGTTCAGACTGATGAATTATTTTATTGTCTGATAACCCAATTTATGCATGACTCTACTTAACCATTAATTGGGCAGATGAAAGATTCGGCTGACCAATAATTAGATCAAATGATTCTTCTGATTTGAATGAAAACAATGCAGGCTTCTACTGAACAATCTGAACTGAACTGAGTCAATCTACATGATTGACTCTACAGATCAATGAAGAAATCTCTTAACAATTCTACTGCAATTATTCAGATTCATGAATAAAACAATGGAGGTATAATTAGACAAAGATTGATTACATTGACCAATAATCACACCAATAATCACACCAATAATCAATTCCACCAGCAGTTAGACAAATGATTCAGTTTGACTATAATCAGTTCAATGAATGATTCAGTAGCTCAGGAAATAGATCAATGATCGATTTTCCTTTCAATAACCTGAACAGTGAATGAATCTCCTCACCAATAAAGATATCAATGGACCAATCTATAATCAGTTTGATGCACAATTCTACTGACAATAATCCAGTCAATAGTCAAATAAATCAATTCTACTAGTCTTTAAACAGGTCAACTATATTAATGATTCTACTAAACAACAATAAAACCAATTAATGATTCTATTGACAACAATAGAAATGATAATTTATTCTGCTGACCAATACTTAGAGCAATGTTCCTAACCAATAATGAGATCAAAGAATGAATCTACTGATGATTAGACAGCTGAATGATTCTACTGATTCATTAACTGATCATTGCCGACCAATTATCAGAACAAGAGTCTCCACTGACCAGTACTAGGATAGCTGATAGTTTCTACTGCCCAATAACCAATGAATTAATCTACTGACCAATGACCACGTTGACCATAAACAGATCTATGAATGAATCTACTGACAAACAGGTTAACAGATGCATCATTCTACCAGCCAATAATCCAGCTCACGGGTGATTCAGGTAAATAATTGGTTGAAGCAGATTTCTATTGAGCAATAATTGGAATGATAGTTCATTCAACAGATCAATGGATGATTGGACTAAAAATATTTCAGTTAATGAATAATACAATGGAGGAATAACGGAGGGATATTCAGACCTTTGATAGACCAATAATCAAAGTGATGAATAATTCTCCCAGCCAATAATTCAATCATTGCACAATTCCATTACCAATAATCAGACCAATAAATAATTCTGGCAATAATAATACGGCATTTGAATGATTCTACTGAAAACTATCAGAATGGTTAATGACTCTACTGACTAATAATCAAAATGATTAATCACCCTGCAGAAAAATATCAGATCAGCAAATGCCTTTACTGATCAATATGCAATTAATTAACGATCCTTCTGACAAAACCCGGAAAATAATCTGATTATTCTACTGATCAATAATTAGAATGTTAAATGATTCTATTGACCTACAGTAAACTGATAATTGATTCTAAAGGCTAATAATCTATTGATAAATGACTCTATTGACTGTAATCTGTTCAGTGAAACTACTACAAATGAATATTTAAAGTATTTATTCTACTGATTTATAATGATTTTGATATTAATTCCTCATAAATAAAACTGATCAATGCATGAGTTCACTATCCAATAATCAGACCAATGAATGATTCAACTGCAGAATAATTAGAAGAATAATTGGACCAGGACAATAATCTAACTGATGAATGATTCCATTCACCAGTAATCAGAATGATCAATGATTGTACTGATTAATTTAAACCAGAAAATTATTCTATTGATGAATAAACCAACTGTTGAATGAATCTGGAATAACCACATCAAATAATGATTCTTTCAGCACAGTGAATGATTTTATCAGCTAATAAGCGGCAAAATGAATGACTCTCATGACGTAAATCAGACCAATATGCTGGTCAACAACCAATGACACCACTTAACCAATTATTGAACCAAAGAATGATTTTACAGATTAATCTTAATAATGAATGATTCTACAGACAACAAACTGATAGAAATTTATAAAACTATGAGAGGAATAGACAGGGTAGATAGAATGTTTTTCCCAAGTTAGAAATGTCAAATACTAGAGGACGTGCTTTTAAGGTGAGAGGAGGAAAGTTTAAAGGAAATGTGTGGCGCATTTTGCTTTTGTTTTACACACAGAGAGTGGTGGATACCTGGAAGGGGCTGTCAGGGATGGTGGTGGAAAAAGATGGCATTTAAGAAGCATTTAGACAAGCACTTGTATATGCAGGGAATGGAGGGATATAGATCATGCGCAGGCAGAAGAGGTTTTGTTTAATTTAGCATCATGTTTGTCACAGACATTGTGGGCCAAAGGTCCTGTTCCTGTCCTGTACCATCCCTGTGCTGTACTGTCCTATGTTCTAATCAGTCCAAGGAACAATGTAGGATTCCATGGGCCAATAATCAGACCAATAGATTTACTAACCATCAAAATTTGCTGATCCATAATCAAACCAATGAATAAAACCATTGACCAATAATCCAGTCAATGAACATTACACAGAACTATGTGATTCTACCAATCCAATAACTGGACCAAAGATTGATCCCATTAAGAAATAATCACGATGATTGATACTGCATTTCAATAAACATATCAACAAAAGATTATACTCACAAAAGTCAGATCAATGACAACCACTATTTTGGAACAAGTAAAAATAAAATGATTTTATCAATAATCTGACCAATGAATGGGATTATAGGTCAATAATCAGAGGAATGATAGTTTCAACTGATTTTTAAAAGACGTGGGCAGAATAGAAGGTGGGGTAACGCTGAAACAATGGGATAAAGACAGTGGAGAGGAGCAAGAGTCCTAGCTTGGAAAATCAAGAAGTAAAATCCATTTTGAGTTTAGCTAAGAAAGACAGAGGCAGAAAACATTGATGGGAGTTGTACATAGTCCCCCCAAACAGTAGTGGCAATACGGGGCATGGTATAAATCAGGAAATAAGAGATGCATATAACAAAGGTAATAATCATGGTGAGCTTTAATCTACATACACAATGGGCAAACCAAATTAGCAGTAATAAATTGGAGGATGAATTTATGCAGCGTATAAGAAATGGTTTCATGGTTAGCAAGCTATTTTAGATTTAGTACTATTCAAAGAGAAAGGGTTACCAGGTAGAGGGACCTTTAAGGAAGTGATCATACTAATAATAGAATTTACATAAAGATCAAAAGTGATTTAGTTAAGGGTTTTAAATCTGAACAATGAAAGGAGTCATGAACTAGCTGTGTGCAGATTGGGAAACTACCTTCAGAGGAATTACAGTCAACAATTAATGGCTAACATTTAAATAATAAATGCATAGATTACAAATAATATATATTCCTTCAAAGAAAATTAATGGGGAGAGTAGCTTGGTTGTGGCACTAAAAAAAAATAACAGCTAGCATTAGATAAAAGGGAAGGGCTTATAATGTTGTCAAAGAAAAGAACAAGAGATTAACAAAATTATCAAATTCTGCACAAATGGAACAAGACATTTTTTAGGAAAGGTATAATAGAATACAGGATTAGAGTCATAGAGCAATACAGCACAGATACAGGCCCTTTGGCCCAACCAGTCCATGCTGACCATGTTGTCCACCCAGCTAGTCCCAATTTCCTACATTCAGCCCATATTCCTCCACGCCCCGCCCCTCCATGTACCTATCCAAGTGCTTCTTAAATAAGACTATTGTACCTGCCTCAACTACTTCCTCTAGCAGCTCATTCCATATACTCACCACCTTTTGCGTGAAAAAGCTGCCCCTCAGGTCCCTTTTAAATCTTTCCCCTCTCACCCTAAACCTATTAGTTTTGGACTCCCCTACCCTGGGGAAAAGAGTGTTACCGTCCAATTTATCTATGCCTCTTATAATTTTAAACACTTCTCTAAGATCGCCCCTCATTCTTCTACATTCCAAGGAATAAAGGCCTAGCCTGGCCAACCTCTCCCTAGAACTCAGGCCCTCTAGTCCTGGCAGCATCCTTGTAAATCTTATCTGCACTCTTTCCAGTTTAACCACATCATTCCCATAACAGGGTGACCAAAACTGTACACAGTACTCCAAGTGCAGCCTCACCAACGACTTATACAACTGCAACGCAAGGTCCCAACTTCTATACTCAGTGCCCTGACTGATGAAGGCCAGCATTCTAAACACCTTTTTCACCTCCCTGTCTGTCTGTGAAGCCGCTTTCAGCCAACCATGCACTTGTACTCCTCAGTCCCTCTGTTCCATTACACCCCCTAACTGCCCTACTATTCATAGAGTAAATTCTATTTCAGTCTGACTTTCCAAAATGCATCACCTTACACTTACCTGCATTGAAATCCATTTGCCACTCCTCAGCCTACTTCCCTACACTCTTCAGAACGATTTACACCAACTGAACAATAATCGAGAGGATAGCAAGCAACATAAAAAGAGACTGTAATAATTCTACAGAAATGTAAAAAGGTAAAATAAGCAAATATTAAAGCAGGATCCTTACAGTCTAAAACAGGATGAAACTTATTGGGGAGAAGGAAATGGCTGAGAACTTAAAAGAATATTTTATGTCTGTTGAGGAAACAAGAGAGAACTACAGGGTTTAGAGTGAATGAGAAGTTCAAATTAGCTCAAGTATTAGTTAAAAAAAAGAGCATTGGAGAAATTAAGAGGACAGAAAGTCTATAAATCCCCATAACATGATGACATTTCAGGGGAGATGGTTATGGAGATAGTGAATGATTGCAAAACCATCTTCCAAACTTCCAGAGATTGAAAGGTAGCAAATGTTACCCAACATTTAAGAAAAGAATGAAGAACGTTTCCTCCCACATTCCAAAGATGTACGGGTTAGGAAGTTGTGGGCATGCTATGTTGGCACCAGAAGCGTGGCGACACTTGTGGGCTGCCCCCAGAACACTCTACGCAAAAGGTGTATTTCACTGTGTGTTTCGATGTACATGTGACTAATAAAGAAATCTTATCTTATAGACCAATTAACCTGATATCAGTAGTAGGCAAAATTAAGGAAGTGGTAACAGGGCACTTAAATCATCTACTGACCAATCATGGGGCAATGAATGATTCTATTGACCAATCATCAAGCCAATGAATTATTCTGCTGACCAATCATGAGGCCATGAATGATTCAATTGCCCATTCATGAGGCCAATGAATGATTCTGTTGACTAATAATCATAACAGAGAATGATTCTGCTGAATAACAATCACATCAATGATAGATTCTGCTTAAAAAAATACATTTCAATGCATGTTAATTCAGGACAATGACTATTAAATCGAACAGGGCAATAAGTAGATTAATGAATGATTGGCTTCTACAAGCCAATAACCAGAGTGGTAAATAATTCTGTTTTCAGTTATGATATCAGTTATCAGTTATTCAACCAAGGAATAGTTAGATCAATTAATTGATTTGACTGGTCATTTCATAATTTGTAGAAAATTTTACTGACAATCAGATCAGTGAAAGTCCATCAACATTAATCAGCTCATTTAAAGACTTTACTTACAATAAGATAAAATAAGATAAGATATCTTTATTAGTCACATGTACATCGAAACACACAGTGAAATGCATCTTTCGCGTAGAGTGTTCTGGGAGCAGATCAACAAATTCTTTTACTGGTTTTTGAATGATTCTACAAGAAACCATTAAGCCTTTATCAGGTTGATTAGCTGTTCTACTGCTGATAAGCAGCTTGATGAATAATTTTACAAACAATAACCAGACCCCTGAATGACTATACTAACTAATAATCATCATGACAAAAGAGGGAAATTTTACTTAACCAATCTTATTGAATCTTATGAGAAAGTAACAGCAAGACCCTGGAAATGAAGTACTTGTAATTTAGCTAGATTTTCGAAGGCCCTCAATAAGGTCGTTCATTAACACCAATGAATAAGGTCTGAGAATGTGTAGTGAGGGGACAAGTAGCAGAATGGACTGTCAGCTGACAACAGGACAAAGCAGAGATATGGGTGTACAGAGCACTGCATACAGTGGAAGAAGGATACAGAGCACTGCATACAGTCCCACGAGGATCATTGTATATGTTTTAGATTAATGATTTAGAATCTGGAATCAAAAACCCAGTTTCTAAATTTGTGGATGATTCCAAATTGGAGGCACTATCAATACCGAGGAGAACTGCAACAAATTACGGGAGGACAACAAAATGGGCAAATAATGTTCAACAAAGATAACTGAGAAATAGCATGTTTAGTAGGAAAAGCAGGGAGATGGCTCATTCCCTGGTGATTACAGGTCCAGGAGGGGTGGAAGAACAAAGGGACATAGAATACAAATACAATAATCACTAAAAGTTGCGTCATAGGTTAACAAGGCCACAAAAATTTCCTGAGAAATGGAATTGAAAAGAAGGGAAGTTATGCTATTGCTAAATGGAGGAATTTAAAATAGAGGGAGATGTGGGAGGAAGGGGTTAGATAGTCTTAGGCGTGGTTTAAAGGTCAGCACAACATGGTGGGCCAAAGGGCCTGTATTGTTCTATGGTTCCATGGTTTTAAATCAAACTATGCTTAGACCAAACTGCACTTCTTGTTACCAAGTTACCCTAAGGATATAGGGGCATTGGAGAGGATATGGAGGTGGTTTACAAGAGTGATGCAGGAAATGCAAGGGTATGCACATTAGGAAAGGATGAATAGACTGGATCTTATTTCTCTTCAGAAAAGAGCTCTGAAGGGTAGCCTTTTTGAGATCTTTAAATTTTTTAAGACTCTTTATGGTGGATATAGAAAGAACGGTTCCACATGCAGGGAGGAAATTTACTGGGGGTTATCAAAAAAAGTCACCAATAAATCCAAAGAGAGTTCAAACGAAACTTCCTCACCAAAGAGTGGTGACTCACTGCCAGAGAGAGTAGTTGAGGTGTAAAGCTTAGGTATACCTTTATGGCAAATAAAGGATTAGGCAGATAGATTTAAATGAGAAACAATGAGAATAGAAGAAACATCAACATGTGTTTGAAGGGCTGAATTACCTGTTTTTATGCTGCAATCCAATGTGATTCTATAACCAATAATCTAATCAGTGAATGATTGCACCAGGAAAAATCAGATCAATGAATGTTTCTGCTACCAATAAACTGATCAATGAAGTACTCATATCAATCACATCAATGAATGATTCACTGTCCAATAGTACAACAAATTAATCATTCTGCTGATTAATAATCAGACGGATGAACAATTCCAATCACAATAAACAGAATAATGAATGATTTCTACTGAGTCATATCAGTAAACAGATTGCTGAATGACTTTATGCTCGATGATCATTGATGAATTATTTTATGGACCAATAATTAGACCATTACAAGATTCCACTGACAAAAATAAGAGTGCTGAATAAATCTGCTGAACAATAATCAAATCAAGGAATGATCCTGCTGATTAACAAACTGGTTTTTTAATAAATCAGATTGATGAATTATTCTGTTATTGGTCAGTGGAATTATTCATTGATTTGATCATTGTCTGTGGAATCAATTAACAATGTGCTTATTGAGTAGCAGAATCATTTGTCAATCTGGTCATGGCAGTGGTGTTATGGTCCATTATTCTACAAAATTATTCTATAGACCAATAATCAACCAGAGAAACATCGTCCTGACAATAACAAAATCAATATACAATTCTCCTTAAAATAAACACAACTATTAAAGATTTTGCTGCCAATAATCAAACTGCTGAAAAAATCTGCTACTAGTGTCAGTGAAATAGTGTAATGGTTTGATTATTGGTCCACAGAATGATTTATCAACTCGATCACTGAGAATAAAATTATTCATCAGGTTGATACATTGTTCCACTCACAGGAATTAGACCTTACAATCATTCCAACTATGAATCATCATATTAACTAATAATCAGACTAAAGAATGTATCTTAGGTATCTCAATGACTCTTCCAGACAATTAATAGATGAATGTAGGATCCCACTGACTAATAAGCAGACATACAAATGATTTCATTGGCCAATAATCAAATTAATGAATGATTCTACAGATAACAATCAGATCAAATCCACTGACCAATGAATGCTGATTTGTGATTCTGCTGAGAATAAATAGATTGAGAAAGGATTATGTTGATAGTATTCAGATCCGTGAATATTTGTACTTATTAATAATTACGCCAACCTCTGATTCTGCTGAGAATAGAACAAAGAAGAACCAGTTAGATCAGTAAATAACAATCAGAATCTGATTGGTCAAGGATTCTACTGGCTAATATATATATCAATTAATATCTTTACAGTGATTTTCAGTGCTATGAATGCTTCTATTGATTATAAATATCATTGACTGATTTTGCTCAGAATGACCAAATCAATGAAAGATTTGACAGACCAATAATTAGACCGCTGAAACATTCTGGTCAATAACCAGATCAGTGAGTAATCAGACTGATTATTGATTGTACTAACTAATAATCAGATCAACAAAGGATGCTACTGATCCATAATCACATGGATGAACAGTAGAAAAAACAGACTAATCATTGATTCCACAAAAAAACATTTATTTATAACACCACTGCCATGACCAGATTGACAAATGATTCTGCTAATCAATAAGCACATTGTTAATTGATTCCACAATGATCAAATCAATGAATAATTAATTAATGATTTAATGAATATTAATCAGCTCTTTCAATTTCTACTCCAATTGATGGCCTAATGTATCTTTCAATCAACCTGATAAAACAAAGGTTATTCATTATCACATTGCTCATTCATAATACTACTGCTCTCTTTTCTGCATTACAACACTAATCACATTGTTAAATTATTGTTAAATTATACCATTGACAATAAAGTGAGTTAAGGTTGTGAAAGGCACCATCTAAATGGAGGCCTTATATTTTATTAATGAATAATCAACTCAATGAGTAGTTCCACTGACCGATATTTAGTCCAATTAATTAACTGCCATTGTGATAACCAATGATTAATTAAGTTGATGAATAACACAGTTGATGAATACTCAGACGGTTGAATTATTCAACTGGATTAATGAATTTAATGAATTTAGTCAATAATCCCGATTTTATTGATAAATAATCAGATTTATGAATGTCTCCATGGTCCAATAACCTGACCCATGATAATTCTACTAACCAACAGTCATTGATAAATAATTCCACTTACCAATACGATTTAACTGACTACTAACAAAATTGATGAATGAGTCAATTGAATAATTATTAGATCAATAATTGATTAATCTGGTCAATGTGGCCCATACATGATTACACTGATTATTAATAGAGGATAGATGTTTCCAGCTGCCAATAATCAGGTCACTCTCCCAAACGTAATCAGACTAATGCAAGTTTCTTCAGTCCAAAGTCAAGAATGGATAGTTTCCACCCTCTATTAATCAGACTGATGAATGGTTCAGTTGAATGATTTCACTCACCAATAAATCTACCAGTAAATTGTTCCATTGAGTTATAATCAGGCCAGTCTATGCCCCTACTAACTGATAGATCACTAGATCTGTTGCCCAATAGGCAGCATAATTAATGGCTCTATTAAACAATATTAAGTTTGAAGACTGACTCAACTCATAGAGTCATAGAGCAACACAGCACAGATACAGGCCCTTTGGCCCAACCAGTCCATGCTGACCATGTTGTCCACCCAGCTAGTCCCAATTTCCTACATTCAGCCCATATTCCTCCACGCCCCGCCCCTCCATGTACCTATCCAAGTGCTTCTTAAATAAGACTATTGTACCTGCCTCAACTACTTCCTCTAGCAGCTCATTCCATATACTCACCACCTTTTGCGTGAAAAAGCTGCCCCTCAGGTCCCTTTTAAATCTTTCCCCTCTCACCCTAAACCTATTAGTTTTGGACTCCCCTACCCTGGGGAAAAGAGTGTTACCGTCCAATTTATCTATGCCTCTTATAATTTTAAACACTTCTCTAAGATCGCCCCTCATTCTTCTACATTCCAAGGAATAAAGGCCTAGCCTGGCCAACCTCTCCCTAGAACTCAGGCCCTCTAGTCCTGGCAGCATCCTTGTAAATCTTATCTGCACTCTTTCCAGTTTAACCACATCATTCCCATAACAGGGTGACCAAAACTGTACACAGTACTCCAAGTGCAGCCTCACCAACGACTTATACAACTGCAACGCAAAGTCCCAACTTCTATACTCAGTGCCCTGACTGATGAAGGCCAGCATTCTAAACACCTTTTTCACCTCCCTGTCTACCTGTGAAGCCGCTGTCAGCCAACCATGCACTTGTACTCCTCAGTCCCTCTGTTCCATTACACCCCCTAACTGCCCTACTATTCATAGAGTAAATTCTATTTCAGTCTGACTTTCCAAAATGCATCACCTTACACTTACCTGCATTGAAATCCATTTGCCACTCCTCAGCCTACTTCCCTACACTCTTCAGAACGATTTACACCAACTGAACAATAATCGAGATGACTTATTATTTTACTGGACCAATTATTAGGACTTTCTGTTGAACAATAATTAGACTGATTCTACTGATCAAAAATATGACCAATAAATACTCCTATTGACCGATAATCCAATTAATGAATGATTCTATTATCAGGACAATGAATAACTCAGCTGGATGATAAATGGGGAATTCTTTGGATTAATTATTTGGTTGATCACAGATTTCATTAAAGAACAAATATACTTGAGGATGAGTCCATTGATCAGCTAAAATATCAATAAATTACTTTATTATCCAATATCAGTAGGACCAAAGATCAGATAGCTGAATGATTGTAAAACGTGAACTGGAAAAGGTCAGCACATCAGGGCAGCTGTGGAGAGGGAAACAGAATTAATAACTCTGTTCCAATGATAGGTCATCGACCTAAAACATTAACTCTGTTTCTCCCTCCACAGATCCTCCTTGACCTGCTGATATTTCCCAATACTCTCTGTTTTTTTTATTTCTGACTTCAGGACCTGTGATATTTTGCTTTTCCATTATTGAAGAAGAATCAGACTGATGAATGCTTCTCTTTAACCTTTTGTGCCAAGGCCAAAACTCACAACCCATCTGTCAACTAAGAGGGCAAGTAAGAGTCAATCACCTTTCTGTGTATTTAGAGTCACATATAGGCCAGACTGGGTGAGAATACCTCCTTCCATAAAGGACATTAGTGAACAAGGCAGGATTAGCATGAAAAATTGACAATGCCATTATCACCATTATAATTACTCATTGCATAAAATAAATGAATTTAACTAAGTGAATTTATGTAACTAAGTGAATTTAAATTGCTGTGGTTGGAATTTTAATTCTTGTCTTAACATTATAAATGCAGGCACCTGTATTACTAACTCTACAACATAGCCACAGTGCAGCGATATTATTTAATCAATGTCATTATTGATCAACAATCAGCCCGAAAAATGATTTTATTGACTGATATGTATACTAGTGAATTAACATAAATAGCAATAAGCAGGAAAGTAAATGATTGTATTGGCAAGTCAATACCTAATTGTACTGTCTAATGATCTGGTCGATAAATTAATCTATTATCCAATTTGGGATCAATTAATTCACGTGAACATTAAACAAGCCCATTAATGATTCCCCTGACCTATGAAACATTAATTAACATTCCACTTTTCAATAATCAGATCAAGGAATCATTCTATCTGGTTGAGAATGAATTAGAAGATCAGGTTAATAATTCTCCTGAAGAATAGTCAAAGTGATAAGTGATGCTATCAATGAATCACAGCATCAATGAATGATTCTACTGTGAAAAACACCTCAATGACAAATAATACTGCTGATCATTATTCCAACAGAGAGTGATTTTATTGACCTGTATTCATATCGATTGATAAATAACTCAACTTAAGAATAGTCAAACTGTTGAAGCATTTTAGTTCCCAATAAATATTGAGATGAATACACAGTGGCCCAACTAATAGAGGTAAAGTAGTTTATTATTGTCACATGTACCAAGGTGCAGTGAAAAACTTTATTTTGCATGCCATACATAGAGAATGTGGATGCTGTGGCAAGGCAAGGGTTAAGACACTGTGCAGGCAGAGATGGTTTGCAGACAGTCTGCAATCACCGGGTGTGCTGAGCAAGGTCCTTGACAGCAGAGCTCCTCTTTGTACAGCATGGGAGCCGAGGTCACCAGGCATACCAAGACAGGATAAGGATGCAAACAAAGGATTGCAAGGCACACACTAACTATTGGACAATTACTTTACTAACTCAAAGGTATTATTGGCTGTAAACATGTTGTTTCTAACAGTCATTAACACCTACTGTATATTAATGGAACATGATTGGTATTTCATGTATGCAAATGAGGGATTCTAAGGTGCCCAAAGATTTTAATTGGTCAATATCTGTTTAAAAAAGGCAACTCTTTATTGAAACTTTAGAATAGTTCAGTGACAGGGGCTGGGCTGGTCTCCTTGTACACAAGTAAATGAAGTATGATTGAGAAATGAGTGCAAGTTGTCAGAGTCCAGTTAATTGGTGACGACAAGAACATTTCATCAGATCAGTGCATTGAGGTAGTACAAGGGAAAAGCAATAACAGAATTCAGAATGAAGTGTTACAGTTACAGAGAAAGTGCAGTGCAGGCAGACAATAAGGTGCAAGGCCATGACGAGGTAGATTGTGAGGTCAAGAGTCTCATATCGCAGAAGAGGGCTGTTCAATCGTCTTATAACCACTGCCTCACAGGTCCAGTGTCCCGGGTTCAATGCTGACCCTCTGGTGCTGTCTATGTGGAGTCCGCACATGTCTGTGTGTGTTTCCTCTGGGTGCTCTGGTTTCCTCCCACATCCCAAAGACAATTGGGTTGGTAGGTTAATTGTCCACTGTACATGGACCCTGATGTATAGGTGAGTCATAGAATCTGAAGAGTGTTGGTGGGACTGAGGGAAGAATAAAAAGGATTAATGTAGGATTAGTGTAAATTTATGGTTGACGGTCAATGCGTTAAAGGGCCTATTTCTTTGCTGTATGATTCTGAGTGCTTCTAGCATCCAAACATGTTATTGGAGAATAAATCCACTGAAAATAACTGTCAATGGATAATTCTATTGGGCAATGAAGCATTCTATTGCCCAATAATATACCAATAAAAAGTCCTACCAAAAGATAAGCAGGTAGATAAATATTACCACCAAAATTAAAGGTCAATATCTATGTGAATCGATAATTAGGTTGATGTAGTTTGTAGTGGCCAGTAATCAGATTGATGAATGATTCTACCCACCAATTTTCAGATCAATCAACAATAATGCTGACCCTATAATCCAATATTATTTATTAATTTAGTCGAGACAAGTATCGATGACATCATTGGACCACAGCTGGATTGCCCTGAAGATCCCAGCAGTTCTGGTTGGTTGCACAGAGGTTTTGGGCAGTCCTGGATCAGTTGAAGGGGAGGGAGGTCAAAGCCCACTGAACCAGCAATGGGAGGGTGGGGGTGCGTTCTACAATCAGTATCCGGCTGGTGATGGGAAAGGAGCGCCACTCTGCCCTCCACAAGTTTACCGACCCACTTTCCAGTCTGCCAATCTGCACCACAAAGGATGGTGTGAACCAAGTTGTGCAGCTGCTGGGTTAAAGAGCTTGGTGAATGCAGGTAGGTCTGGGATAGTGTGCTCCTCCTCAAACAGCTTGCCAGCTGCAACCATCCCCTGCCCCCCTTGCCCCCCCCCAACCCCCCCACCGAGTGTGAGTGTAAGTAGTATGGTTCGATCCTGGGACCCCAGGAAGAGGAGGTGTTTGGAGGTATCCTGTGATGATGGGTGCAGTCAAGCTGAGCTGCACGTCCACAGGTTTCTGCTCCGTGCTGGGGCACAGGACGCTAACTGTCCAATATAAGAACCGAGGTCCTCAGACTGAGGATCATGCACCCCATGTACAGTCTGCCCGCTTGCTGAGAAGCTTGGCTTTGTCCTGACCCTCCTCAGGTCGTCTTTATAGGTCCATATGGGGTCCAAAGATCAGGCCTGGGTAAACTGGATGCACGTCCTACTACAACCTCTGGCCATTCAATAGGATCTCCAGTTCCACCTCAGCACTGGCTTGGTGGAGGTGAACGATCATTGGTGACATGTCTCATGGTGGTGGCCCAACTCTGTCTTCTGCAGCTCGGGGGATGTCGAAACCCGTGTCCCACAGCAGACATTGGCTGCAGGGATGAACGTCCCTCAGTGAGATGGTGATGGTTAATGGTCATAGATTGAATAGGGCTGGGGTTGGAGGAGATGCCTGGATTAACTGGAGACACAAGAGACAGCAGATGCTGTAACTAGAGCAAAAAACACACTGCTGGAGGAACTCAGCGGGTCAGGCAGCGTTCTTAGGAGTAGAAGAATAGCCAATGTTGCAGGTCGAGACCCTGAATCAGAACATCAGGATCCTGATGCAAGATCTCGATCCTAAATGTCGGCCATCCCTCTGCCTCCACAGATGCTGCCCAACCTACTGAGTTCATCCAGCAGTTTGTTTTTTTACCTGGACTAACTACTCCTTAGTTTTCTCCAATAGTTGAGCAGTTCTGCTGGACCATAATCTGACAAATAATTTACTGTAATAAAAGAAAATTAAACTGATGAATTACTCTGCTGACCAATAACCATCTTGTAGAATGGTTCAACAGACAATTTATTGTCAGTTTATACTGACAACTTCTCAGATTGGTGGAAGATTTGACCAACCAATAACCATATCATTATAGTGACCACTTGATGGGTGAAGACATAATTGTACTCAACAATAATTAGACCAATTGAAGACTAAACTGGCCAGTAATCTAAGCAATAAATGATTCTCTTGACAAAAATAAAAATTAATGAATGTATCTACTGATCAATAAACAATATTTATTTTGAAGAATGATTCCACTGACCACCAATAAAGATGATGAACGACTTCATCAAAGAATGATCAGGTCAATGAACCATTCTACTATACAGTAACTGGACAAGCAAAGCAAAAGATGAATCCATTGAAATCTAATCAGTTAACTGAATGATTCTGTGGACTGGTCATCAGACTAGTTAATGACTGTATTCATCAATTATCAGATCAATGAATGGTTGTATTGGTCAATGTTTTGACTTTGTTTATTGGTGGATTATTGTGCTGAAAATTACTCAATTTGAAGCACTTGGTCTGTAGCCTTCTATGCCTTGATGTTTCAAGTGCTTGTCCAGATGCTTCTTAAATATTGTGAGAGTCTCTGCCTCTACCATCCCTTCAGGCAGTGTATTCTAGATTGCAACTTCCTGCCAGGTGAAAAAATCCCCCCTCAGATCCCCTCTTACTCTTCACCTTGTCTATTCCTCTGGTCCTAGGCATCTCCTTTATGGGAGAGGTTTCTTACTATCTCTCAGCCTTCTCCATTCCAAGGAAAAATGCCAGCCGATCCAATCTCTCACAATTGAAACATTCCATCCCAGGCAACATTCTGGTGAATCTCCACTGCACCATCTCCAGTGCAACCCCATCCCTCCTGCAGTCCGGTGACCAGAAATGCACACAATATTTCATCTAGAGTAATGAATCATTCGACTGAACAGTAATCAGCTCAATGAATTATTCTTTTGAATCTGAATTGATAAAATACACGATTCTACTGACCAATAATCAGGGGCCAAAAATCAGAGAGTTGAGAGATACTGCTGACAAGTAATGAAGTCAGTGCATGATGCTCCTGACCAATATTTTGACCAATGAATGATCCGACTGACTGGTATCTAAACCAATGAATGATCCAACAGTCATGCATTTAGACTAATGAATAATTCTACTGACCAGTATTTGGACGAATGAATGATGCAACTGACCAGCAGTTACTCAGTGAATGATCTTGCTGACCACTAAACTGGTCAACTGTTATTGATGTACCTGTCAATCAGAAATTTTCACCCAGACGTAGTAATTCATCTGTAACTCATTTCGGGTCAATCCAGACTATCAATATCACTATTCTTTGATGAGAAAGGCTAATTAACAGCTAAAACTCACAAAACTTGCCTGCAGTGCATAATGCCAAGGTAGATTAGTTGGTATCATAACAAGTTCTGTTCAAAATTGTATACAAGGTTGGGGTGAGGAAGAGGTCGGCTGTACGAACCCTGGTTACTTATCTATTTCAAAATGCTTCATTTCTAAATCTGTTGGTAGTTAAGGATGTGTGTAATTACAGAGCACATCCTCACAATGATCTTTCAATATCCAGGGGGGGTTACTGCACATTTTGTGTCCCTTTCTTCAGTCTGTGTGAGATTATCCTTGTGTTAATTAGACAGGGTTGACGTGTGTCAGAATCCCTAATTACAGCAGCAAACTGAATGCTTTTCCTCTGACACCAGCGTCGTAAACTGCTCTCCAGCGCTGCGTGTTATCCTTGGCAAAGGCACATTTCTCATTCCTTCAGTTACAGCCAAATTGAAATGCATGACTTGACAAGCCCAGGCCAGCCTCACCCCAGGAGTCAGAATGTGGGGCACGGCTCTTAAAGGGGCACTATCAAAATGAAGCAGAAAATTGTTCAGGAGGAACATCATCATAGAGTCATAGAATTTACAGCATAGAAACCGGCCCTTCAGCCCACTGAGTCCATTCTGACCATTAACCACCCAATTGCACCAATCTAATCCCATTTTATTCTCCCCACATTCTCATCAACTCCCCACAGATTCAACCACTCACCTACACATCAGGGGTAATTTACTGGCCAATTAACCCTCCAACCCACCCATCTTTGGGATGTGGAAGGAAACAAGAGGGAAACCCACATGGACACAGGGAGAACGTGCAAACTCCACACAGACAGCACCGGAAGTCAGGATCGAACCTGGGTCTCTGGTGCTGTGAAGCAGCAGCTCTACAGACCACTTGTTGACTGCTTTTGGGATTTTATTGTCATAACCTATGTGACCTCTTCAGGGCAATTTATGCTCATTTAGAGTAGTACAGCATAGAAACAGGCCCTTCGGCCCAACTCATCCATGCTGATCAACATGTCTCTCTAAGCTAGTCCCATTTGTCTGTGTTTGGCCCATATCCCTCTAAGCTTTTCCTATCCATGCATCTGTCCTAATGTCTTTTAAACACTGTAATTGTACCTGCCTCGACCACTTCCTCTGGCATCTCGTTCCACATACCCACCACCCTCTTATAGAATCGTTTAGGATTCTCCTTTACCTTATCTGCCAGAGATATCTCATGTCCCCTTTCTGCTCTATTTTACTTTTGTGTACTCCTACATCCCTTATACTCCTCCAGCAATTCGCTTTACCTCAGCTGCCAATACTTGACATACTCCTCCTTCCTTTTCCTGACCAGAGCCTCAATATCCCTCATCAGCCAGGGTTCCATAATCCTGCCAGCCTTGCCCTTCACTCTATAAGATAAGATAAGATATCTTTATTAGTCACATGTACATTGAAACACACAGTGAAGTGCCTCTTTTGTGTAGAGTGTTCTGGGGGCAGCCCGCAAGTTTCGCCATGCTTCCAGCGCCAACATAGCATGCCCGCAACTTCCTAACCCGTACATCTTTGGAATGTGGGAGGAAACCCACGCAGACACAGGGAGAACGTACAAACTCCTTACAGACAGCGGCGGTAATTGAACCCGAGTTGCTGGCGCTGTAATAGTGTTATGCTAACACACTGGCCCTGAACTCTCCCTACCTCACTCTCACTATCTCTACATCAACCTTTACAAGTTCCTATCCAATGCCATCAAAATTAGCCTTTCCCCAATTTAGGACATGTGGACCAGTTCTATCTTTTACAATAATTATTTTAAAAGCAGTAGAATTGTGGTCATTGGTCCCAAAATGTTCCCGCACTGACACTTCAGCCACTTGCCCAGCCTCATTTCCTAAGAGGAGGTTGAGTGTAACCCCCTCTCTAGTAGGGCCAGCTACATAGTGCTTGAGAAAACCTTCCTGGACACACTTAACAAATTCTGCCTCCCATCTAACCCCTGAGCACTATGTCAGATCTTCTTGGCAGAAGGGCCTTAGCAATACTTTACAACAGGATGCTTCAGTCAACATACCACCAGCAAATTTTACTTTGAAGCATGGCCCTATTTATTTTGACCCAGGAAGGAGGTCATTCAGCCAATCAGGCCTATTCTCCATTTCCTTATTTCCTTATACCTCTGCAACTTATTGTCTCCCACATGCCCATTTTGCCACTGACCTACATCAAGGGGTGTGATTAACCTACCGACATGAGTTTGGGATGTGGGAGGAAACCCACACGGTCACGGGAAGAACATGCAAACTCCACACAGGTCAGGATCGAGCCTGCGTCACGGAGGTGTGAAGAACCATAGAACAATACAGCACAGAAAACAGGCCATTCGACCCTTCTAGTCTGTGCCGAAGTTATTCCGCTAGTCCCACTTCCCTGCACCCAGTCCATAACCCTCCAGACCTCTCCCGTCCATATATCTATCCAATTTATTCTTAAAGCTTAAGAGTGAGCCCGCAGTTACTACATCAGATGGCAGCCCGTCCCACACTCCCACCACTCTATGAGTGAAGAAGTTCCCCCAATGTTCCCCCTAAACCTTTCCCCTTTAACTCTAAAGCCATGTCCTTTCGTACTTACTTCTCCTAATCTAGGTGGAAAGAGCCTACTCGCATTAACTCTGTCTATGCCCCTCCTAATTTTGTAAACCTCTATCAAATCTCCCCTCATTCTTCTACGCTCCAAGGAATAAAGTCCTAACCTGTTCAATCTTTCCCTGTAACTCAACTCCTGAAGAACCGGCAACATTCTAGTAAATCTCCTCTGCACTCTTTCAATCTTACTGATATCCTTCCTATAGTTAGGTAACCAGAACTGCACACAATATTATGTAAATAAATGAGGCAGGAATTACCCTCCTGAAAGATCCCCACAGATGGTAAATGAGATGAATATCCACTAAACTGTGTTGGTGGAATGATATTGACCCCATTCACCCTGCTCCCCCTGACGACTGGCGCGTACAACAGCCACCAAGCACCTCTCCAAGGAGGTGGGAATTACAGAGAGAATGGCTGCCTACATAGCACTTTCTCTGGTGAGCTGCCTTTATGAACCGCTGCAGTCCTTCTGGGGAAGGTGCTCCCACTGTGCTGTTGGGGAGGGAGTCCCAGGATTTAGACCCAACGACAATGAAGGACTGACATTTCAAAGTCAGGATGGTGTACATCTTGGAGAGGAACCAGTGTTTCCTGGTGCCTGCTGCCCTTGTCCCTCATGGAGGTAGAGGTCATGGGTTGGGGAGGTACTGATGGAGTACCTGGGTGAGTAAGCGAAGTTCTGTAGGTGGTACACACTGCGCCCTGCGGTGAAGGGAATGAATATTCAAGGTGGTGGATGGGATGTCAGTCGGGCCGGCTGCTTTGTTATGGATGTTGTCAAGCTTCTGGAGTTGTTGGATCTGATTGAGGTAAGTGTAGAGTACAAGAGGCAATAATAAACCAATTAACAAGCTACGGGGGCATAAAAAAGATTTTAGCCAGTATTCCAGGACTCAGAAGAATCACTGCTTCAGGACTTTAATCAAAATTATTCCGGATTTATTTCATCAAAGCAACTAAAATATCCGAGCAGCCTAGGTTGGATTTGAACTTTCACCTCCAAAGCAGTGTGTATCATACACCCTAATGAGATAGTGATCCATGTGGAGTTAAAATACAGAAACAGATCAACTAGAATTTAGTTAAATGAGAGAAGGAGCTGGACTGACCACACTGTCACCTCCTGCTTACAGTCTGCGTCTATCGTCAGTTGACAGTGATTAACATCCTCTGAGCTGGGAGGGGGAACCATGTGGCCAAGGTATTGGGGATAGAATGTCTGGCAACCATACAATGGGCTGGAGTTGCACACTCCCAGGAGAGGGGTCTTTCGTGCACTCTGGGAGAAAACTACCCCGTGGTGAGCTCACAACAGGAAGTGTTGTACCATGTCTCACAGAGTAGCAAGATATGACGTGCAGAAGGACTGGAAAACCATGGCCAGTAAAGGTGGGATAGTGAATGGTCAGGGTCAGTAATGGTGGGAGAGGGGATGGTGACAGTCAGTCATGGTGGGAGAGGGGAAGGTCAAACATGACCATAAATGGATGTATAAGGCCCAGTCAAGAACAGGTCAGGCTACAAAGAGATAAAATTAGTGACACACGAATGACACGTTCAGTGTGGAGCACTCTTGCTCAGACAGCTTAACTCTTGCACCACTGTTGGAACCGAACAAGAAATTGCAGCTCGTGATGTGTGTCAGAAAATCAAAGTACTTCTCCCAAAGGCACAGCTGTGTCACAGAGTGCTGCAAACACTGAAACCGCCACATGACTAGTGCTAGTTGTGACTCTCAGCAAGAAACATTTCACCTCTGGTTAAAAAGCTTGTGAGTTCAAACCTTACCTAATCTTGGCTGATGCTTCCAGTATAGGAGCAAGGGAGTGTTGCACTGACGTTCAGATGGGACATTAAACCAAGCCAACTTTGTCCCCTCATGAGAACATAAAAGATGACAGGGCACAATTCTGAAGAACCCCAGGAGAATTTTCCCTGATCTCCTGGCTAATATTTTTTTCTCAAGCCCAATGCATTGGCGGTAAGATTCCCTGGAATATCCAACGTTTGGGAATGGTGTTGGAACAATGGTGGACTTACGCCCTTGATATTTTGGTGTAAACATATCAAATGCAAAATCAAGACAACCAGTGAGATTCCTCAGCCCTATGACCAGCACTTGGGTTGTAAGTGGGAAGCTCTGGGTTTGACCCAGCACCTGTCGTAACTCTTGCAAATGACCGCCATTGTCGATTTTGCTGCAAACTCTGGGTCTGTTTGTGCTTGCACACTTGGAGTTGGGCCAACACTTGTTTAACATACCCAGACAACTGGACATCGGAGATTCTGCAGCCTGCATTTTGAAAGGTCTCAGGGTCAGCTCACTGGAAAGTAACCTGGTGGGGAAGTGGCGGGGATGGAAACGGGACAGTGGTCTTGACTAGGATGTAAAGCAAAGCCTGTGCTAAACAAGCTGAGAGTGAGCTGCAGGTCATTCTGCTGTGCAATGTGTAATATCAGAGACATCACAGCATGCCTGTCCCACGCTAACTTCTGTGTCTGTGACTCCTCACCGCGGCAGGGGTCCATAGAGAAGATATGATGGAATATTCATGGCCCTTAAACTTTGACTTGTTTCAGATTCTGCTGTACGTTATCTGCCATTTGTATGCGTTCTTCATTGTTTGTTATAGGCTGTGACCAAATTGCTCCAGTTTCATTGACTTCCTGCCAAATCTTCCCTTCCTGATAGCTCTCCTCCTCTCTCTGTCATGCACCTTTCTCCTTCTTTCCATCCCCTCACATATAATTTCTGCCATCATACTTTTCTTTCAATCCTTCATTCCAGTGCTCACTTCAGTCTGATTTCTTCACTGCATTTCACTTTGTCATTTCTCTCTCTCCCCCCCACCTATTCCTGCTCCCTTCCTATCTCTGCAGAGTTCTTTGTATGCTTAAATCCTTTCCATCTTCTGTGTTTCCCCCTTTCTCCTCTCTCTCACACTCACATGCACACAACATATATACAGTGGCATGCAAAAGTTTGGGCACCACTGGTCAAAATTTCTGTTACTGTGAGTAGCTAAGCGAGTAAAAGATGACCTGATTTTTAAAAGGCATAAAGTTAAAGATGACACATTTCTTTAATATTTTAAACAAGATTACTTTTTTATTCCCATCTTTTACAGTTTCAAAATAACAAAAAAGGAAAAGGGCCCGAAGCAAAAGTTTGGGCACCCTGCATGGTCAGTACTTAGAAACACCCCCTTTGGCAAGTATCACAGCTTGTAAACACTTTCTGTAGCCAGCTAAGAGTCTTTCAATTCTTGTTTGGGGGATTTTTTGCCCATTCTTCCTTACAAAAGGCTTCTAGTTCTGTGAGATTCTTGGGCCATCTTGCATGCACTGCTCTTTTGAGGTCTATCCACAGATTTTCGATGATGTTTAGGTCGGGGGACAGTGTGGGCCATGGCAAAACCTTCAGCTTGTGCCTCTTGAGGTAGTCCATTGTGGATTTTGAGGTGTGTTTAGGATCGTTATCCTGTTGTAGAAGCCATCCTCTTTTCATCTTCAGCTTTTTTACAGACGGTTTGATGTTTGCTTCCAGAATTTGCTGGTATTTAGTTGAATTTATTCTTCCCTCTACCAGTGAAATGTTCCCGTGCCACTGGCTGCAACACAAGCCCAAAGCATGATCGATCCACCCCCGTGCTTAACAGTTGGAGAGGTGTTCTTTTCATGAAATTCTGCACCCTTTTTTCTCCAAGCATACCTTTGCTCATTGCAGCCAAGAAGTTCTATTTTAACTTCATCAGTCCACAGGACTTGTTTGCAAAATGCATCAGGCTTGTTTAGATGTTCCTTTGCAAACTTCTGATGCTGAATTTTGTGGTGAGGATGCAGGAAAGGTTTTTTTCTGATGACTCTTCCATGAAGGTCATATTTGTGCAGGTGTCGCTGCACAGTAGAACAGTGCTCCACCACTCCAGAGTCTGCTAAATCTTCCTGAAGGTCTTTTGCAGTCAAATGGGTGTTTTGATTTGCCCTTCTAGCAATCCTACGAGCAGTTCTCTTGGAAAGTTTTCCTGGTCTTCCAGACCTCAACTTGACCTCCACCGTTCCTGTTAACTGCCATTTCTTAATTACATTACGAACTGAGGAAACAGCGACCTGAAAATGCTTTGCTAACTTCTTATAGCCTTCTCCTGCTTTGTGGGCATCATTTATTTTAATTTTCTCGGCAGCTGCTTAGAGGAGCCCATGGCTGCTGATTGTTGGGACAAGGTTTGAGGAGTCAGGGTATTTATAAAGCTTTGAAATTTGCATCACCTGGCCTTTCCTAATGATGACTGTGAACAAGCCATAGCCCTAACAAGCTAATGAAGGCCTGAGACCTTGGTAAAAGTTATCTGAGAGCTCAAATCTCTTGGGGTGCCCAAACTTTTGCATGGTGCTCCTTTCCTTTTTTCACTGTAAAATTGTACAACACAAAAATAATACACTAATCTTGCTTAAAATGTTGAAAAGAATGTTTCATCTTTAACTTTATGACTTTTGGAGATCAGTTCATCTTCTACTCACTTAACTATTCACAGTAACAGAAATTTTGACCAGGGTTGCCCAAACCTTTGCATGCCACTGTATATGCACACGCTAACACAGGAAAACTTACACAAACATGCACACACTAACACGTACAAATATGCAGACACATGCACAATGTTGTTCTTCTTCACTGTGTTATATAATTTATGTATAATTTATATTCTGCGTGTTGTCTGAACCTATGTAACTGTGATGCTGGCTGCAAGCAAGATTTTAACTGTACCTGAACCTCACTGTACTTGGGTACCTGACAACAAACTCAACAATAGACACATGCATACAAAATGCATGTGAATGTATGCACTCACTTGCACATATAGCACACATATATGTAGAAACAGACATACACATGGACCTGCACACAATTATACATACATGCAAAAAATTCACAAACGTGCACATGCACGTGCACACACACACACACGCACACACACATATATGTGCATGCCCCACCAAGGCCTTTGAATGTGACAATCAAGGATTTTCCCACTGCTTCTGCCAAGATCACACTGGAACCTGTTGATATTCAGCCTTCATTGACTGATCGGCTGTTCCTGTCCATCCTTGCGGGGTTGCCTGAGTCTCCATGCTGAGACTGCCTGAGTTATGTGCTCATATCCCTGGACAGCCTTAGTAAGGTCTTGAACTCCCAGGAGCCACGGCTGACAGACGATAGTGAGAGACCCATGTCTATTGAATGAGAGCTGAAAGGAAGCAGTGTGCTCCTCTGGAGGGTATCTCTTCTTTGGCAAGGAGCCTTTCAGCTGAAGCCCTCCCTGTTCCCTCAAGTGGCCACAAGAAATCCTATTTTCAAGAAAAGCATAAACATTGTCCCTGATATCCAAAAAACAGTTATCGCTCAAATTGAATCACTCGAAACAGATTAACTGGTTGTTAAACCTTCACTGCCAGCTATGTGAAAATTGACTGCAGTGTTTCCTGCTCTACACCTATGAGCGCATTGTGTGCAATGTGCTTTGGGAAACACTGAGGTTGTGAAAAGCAAGAATATACTGCAAGTTAGAACGTAGAACAGTACAGTACAGGAAGAGGCCCTTTGGCCCACAATGTCTGTGATGACCATGATACCAATCTAACTCAGCCCATCCGCCTCCATTCTCTCCATTCCCTGCCTGTTCGTGTGCCTGTCTAAATGCCTCTTAAACGTTGCTATCATATCTGATTCCACCGCCTCCCCTGGCAGCGCATTCCAGGCATCCACCACTCTTTGTGTAAAAAAACTTACCTCACACATCCCCTTTAAACTTTCCCCCTCTCACCTTAAAGCTACGCCCTCTAGTATTTAACATTTCCACCCTGGGTAAAAGACTCTGACAATCTACCCTGTCTATGCTTCACATGATTTTATAAATTTCTATCAGGTCTCCCCTCAGCCTCCAACACTCCAGAGAAAACAATCGAAGTTCGTCCAACCTCTTCATATAGCTAATACACTCCAATCCAAGCAACATCCTAGTGAACCCTCTTTCCCAGGGTTGGTGAAATCAAGAACTACAGGATGTAGGTTTAAGGTGAGGGGGAAAGATTTAACAGGAACCTGAGGGGCAATTTTTTTCACACAGATGGTGGTACACAGATGGAATGAGCTGCCAGAGGAAGTGGTAAGGGCAGATACAATATCAACATTTAAAAGTCATTCTGACAGGTACATGGATAGGAAAGGTTTAGAGGGATATGGGTCAAACATGGGCAAATGGGACTAGCTTGGATAGGCATTTTGGTCGGCGTGGAGAGTTGGGCCGAAGGGCCTGTTTCCATGCTGTATTACTCTATGACTCTTATAATTCTGTAGTTATAACTCAAGGAATTGCACAAATAATCCAAGTTTGTCCAACCTGTCCTTGTAGCCAATCAAGGCAACCTGATGGTGAATCTCTTCTGCACCCTCTGCAAAGCCTCCACATTCTCACTGTAATGTGGCAACCAGAACTGCACACAATGCTTTGGCCTAACCAAAGTTTTATACAGCTGCAGTATGACTTCCCAACTTTTATACTTAACACCTTGACCGATGAAAGCACGCATGCCTTTCTTTCTTTCTTCCTTGGCTTTCATCCACCTTATCCATCTTTGGGATGGGTATAACAAACCACAGAACAACGTGCATCTGGGAGCCAGCAAGGCTTCAAGATAGCAACACAAGAAGAATGCATTCCTAAACAGAATCTGTAAGCCCAAGATTGTTAAGTGCTTTTAAGTGTTGATTTTAACACTCCAAAGTGCCTGTTTATAAAGAGATGAAATAGGAGCAGGGAAAGCCATTCAGCCCCTCTATCCTGCTCCACATTCCTGTCTATCCCAGTAACCTTTCACCCCCTTGCTTATCAAAAATCAAAGCTTGACTCATTGGTAGGCACTTTTGTCTCAAGCCTCAGTCAAGGACTTGACCAGATGGTGAACTGACTCTTCAGGATGGTTCCAAGGAGTGCCATGGTGCCATCTGACAGATGAGAGTGAAGGCACCGTCTACCTGCCACGGTTATTTTGAATGCTGGTAGAGCTGCTGCCTCACAGCTCCAGTGACCCAGGTTTGATCCGGACCTCGGGTCCTGTCTGTGTGGAGCTTGTACGTTCTCCCCATGACTGCATGAATTGTGAAGCATTTACGAGTATATTACTCAACCAAGTTGTGTCTCTCAGATAACTGATGTTTGGAGTTTGCAACTTTCTTGGGAACACTGAGTTGAGCTTAGTTTATAATTGAATGGAACTGGATGTGAAGAGCCCCAAGTGAAGAGGGAATTCAAGGTGCAAGAGGGAGATGGGGCGAGAGGAAGGAAAGACATGCAGGTTGGTAGGTGAATTAGCTGTTGTAAATTGCCCCTAGTGTGTAGGTGGGTGGTACAATCTGGGGGGTGCAGTTGATGGGAATGTGGGGAGAATAAGAACATAGAACAGTACAGCACAGGAACAGGCCCTTCAGCCCACAATGTTGTGCTGAACTAATGAAACTAGTCATTAAACACCTAACTAAACTAATCCCTTCTGCCTACACAACGTCCATATCCCTCCACTCTCTGCACATTCACATGCCTATCTAAGAGCTACTTAAACACCTCTATCATATCTGCCTCCACCACCACCCCCGGCAGTGCATTCCAGGCAACCACCACTCTCTGTGTAAAAAACTTGCCCCGCACATCTCCTTTGAACTTCCCCCCTCTCACCTTAAATGCATGCCCTCTAGTATTACACATTTCAATCCTGGGAATAAAATGGAATTAGTGTAGGATTGGTACTTGGTTAGTTTTTGTCACGCGTACTGAGGTACAAAGAAAAACTTTGTTTTGCATGTCATTCATGCAGATCATTTCAAAACATAAGTACATTGAGTTAGTACAAAGGGAAAAGCAATAACAGAATGCAGAATATAGTGTTACAGTTACAAAGAAAGTGCAGTGCAGGTAGACAATAAGGTGCAAGGGCCACGATGAGGTAGATTGTGAGCTCAAGAGCACCTTTAGCATACAGTTGGTGTAACTGGGTGGTTGATGGTCAGAACAGGCTCAATGGGCAGCTTCTGCACTGTATGAGTCTCTGAGTTTCAGGCTGCTTGGAGGTATGGTGGGAATGGGGAGGGGGAGGAAGCAACATGAACAGCTTAACAGACAGTGATAACCTCAAGGGAGTGCATGAGCACCATTCCCAGGCTGAGGTGTTGGAAGGGGGGAGGGGTAGTACTGGAGAAATGAGGCCAGAGATTTAAGTGGATGGTCTTGGCGGAGGACAGTGAGAACCAATCACACGTAAAGTAGGCCAGCCAGATGACAAATCCACCTGTACACCAAATGCAGTCAGAAGTGAAGTGAGAGGGGGGCAGATGCTGGCTGGGATGTTGGACAACACACTGGGATGTTGGACAGCACACTGGGATGTTGAGCAGCACACTGGGATGTTGGGGAGAACACTGGGATGTTGGACAACACACTGGGATGTTGGGGAGCACACTGGGATGTTGAGGAATACACTGGGATGTTGGACAGCACACTGGGATGTTGAGGAATACACTGGGATGTTGAGCAGCACACTGGATGTTGAGGAATACACTGGGATGTTGGACAGCACACTGGGATGTTGGACAGCACACTGGGATGTTGGGGAGCACACTGGGATGTTGGACAGCACACTGGGATGTTGGACAGCACACTGGGATGGGGGTCAGGCATCAAAGGCAGACTTGAGTGAGTGGGTGAAAGGATCAACAACAACATCTAGAACAGTGACAGGGTTGTTTTATGAGGGTTGTGGTATGTCAAAAGTGACCTAAGTTCAAACAGTGAAAGGGATAATGGGTTAGTGCACGGTACTAAACAACTAGATATTCCTTGTTCACCAATAAAAGCCACTCCTGGGAATGAGAAAGGAAGCAAACTGGCTCCTTCTATGCTTCACACCCTTTAACTCTCCAAGTCCCTTCCTCCCTCTGGCCCTGTCTCCCTCTTGCACCTTGAATTCACTCTCTACTTGGGGCTGTTCACATCCAGTTCTATTCAACTGATAAACCAAGCTCAACTCGGCATTCCCAAGAAGGTTGCACACTTCAAACATCAGTTATCTGAGAAGCACATCTTGGTTGACTAATATACTCGTAAAGGCTTTACAAGTCATGTCTAATAAAGTTTAAACAACCGCAGTGGGCCAATAACTACACAGCCCAGTTCTATGGGATGGCCAGGGGAAAGCCCTGTCACTGTAAATAACTTCATTGTGAGATGGTGCTGTAAACTTTAACATCTGCCAGCTCACCTTCAAAGGCTTGTGGTTTTTCACTTTGGGATCAATCTGTCATCTTTATGAGGAGTTGAGGCAGTATCCATCAGGACACTTGCGCCTTCAGCCACGTTATGTGTTAGGCCTGCCCTGGGAATGTTTGATGAGTTAGGGTAGAAGGACCTTTCCCTCTTCATCTAATTTGTGTTGTCCCTGCCCTGGAAGTGTGTGACAGCACAGAGTACAGGGAGCTTTACTCTGTACCTAACCCTCTGTCCCTGCCCTGGGAGTGTGTGGTGGGACAGTGTGGGGAGCTTTACTCTGTACCTAACGCATGCTGTCCCTGTCCTTGGAGGGATGTCAGTGTTAACAGTTGCTTTTGATTATCTAAGGTGATAATAACAAATAGAACTGATTTTTGTTGTGGGATCTCAATTTATCAACTGTAAACATTTTCCATAAGTAAGACAGACCCTTGACTGTGCGTTGATCCAATTGTATTGCCCACATTAACTGAAACATGACTGTTAATTTCCAGTTTATTACAGATCCACCTCACCATGTCACTGGCTGACTTGGGGATTGGATGCCCATTAACCCAAAGTGGATTATTTTTTGTCTAATTTCTTGATCCTTTTACCTCAATGGACCTAAGTTTCCAGTTCTTTTTTAGTTTGAAATTTGTTTCTGAATGGGAAGTTATATCATTCCTACTAGAGTATTGATCTGAAAGGTTTATAACCTTGTAAAATATATCAAATAGATCTGAAAATATCCATCTTTTTTTTTTGAAAAAGTGCAGTGGAAGTGTTTCAGAGGCTGTGTCTAGGGTATCTGCCAGGCTTCACCCAGTGCTGGTGAAGACACGGGCAAGAGTGGATGATAATAGCTTCAGTCTGGTATTTCCTCAAAAAGCTCACCTGCACTGAGCAAATCTCCACCCAACTGCTTTCTCACTGGGAGACTACAATCAGCAGATCAGAAACGTCATCTCTTCCACGCTGACCATCAACACAGGTTGACCATCAACCTCAAGGCTGCGTGCTTAGCCCCCTGCTCTACTGCTTCTATACCTACAACTGTGTGGCTAAGCACATCTCCAACATCATCTACAAATTCACCAATGAAACCACTGTTGTTGGCACAATCACGGATGATGACAAGGAGGCTTACAGGAGTGAGATAGGTCAGCTGGTTGAGTGGTGCCGTAACAATCGTGCGCTCAACGTCAGCAAAACCAAGGAACTGATTGTGGACTTCAGGAAGGGGAAGTCAGGCAAACACACGCCGTTCCTCATTCAGGGGTCAGCAGTGAAAAGGATAAGCAGCTTCAAGTTCCTGGGTGTCAACATCTCAGGGCATCTATCCTGGCCCCAGCATATAGATGCAACCATGAAGGTGCACCAGTGTCTTTACTTTCTTAGAAGTTTAAAGAGATTCGGCATGTCATTGAAGACTCTACAGATGTACAGTGGAAAGTATTCTGACTGGTTACGTCAGAACCTGGTATGGCAACTTCAATGCACAGGAACACAAAAGGTTACAGAACATGGTGGACTCAGCCAGTTCCATCACAGGTACAACCCTCTCCACCATCGAGGACATCTACAAGAGGCGATGTCTTAGGAAGGCAACATCCAGCATCAGGGACCCCCACCATCCGGGCCATGCCCTCTTCTCAATGCTGCCATCAGGCAGGAGATACAGGAGCCTGAAGACCCACACCTCAAGGTTCAACAACCGCTTCACCCCACTGCCGTCAGGTTCTTGAACTGACCTGAAAAACCCTAGTTCTACCTCGGACCATATTTTCTCTCTCTCTCTTAAGCTTGCACTAATGTCATTATGCTTATTTTGTTTATTTTGTCATGTAAGATGTATAATTTATGTTAATTTAAGTTTATGCTAACTTGCTTGTCATCGTCTTGTAATGTCCTGCGCTGCTGCTGCAAAAAGCTAATTTTCATGGCATTTATACCCTGGGTATGTGTGCCTCTGACAACTTGAACTCTCCACCCCCACCTATCACCTCCACCACATCCACTGAAGACACACACTTGGCGTGAGGTACTGTGCTGCCTATTACCATTCCAGTTTCTCACAAAGGCACCAGACACTGTCCATCCTGTGCCAGCCGGACTGTTCAACCATAGGAGGCATCACGTCATTGTCCACAACATGCACAAGGACACAGCCCAGCGCATCACAGACATCAGCCTCCCCACCTTGGACTCTGTCTTTACCTCTCATTATCTTGGTGTAGCAACCAGTATAATCAAAGACCCCAACCACCCGGGACATTCTCTCTTCTCTCCTCTTCCATCAGGCAGAAGATACAGGAGCCTGAGGGCACGTACCACCAGACTTAAGGACAGCTTCTACCCCACTGTGATAAGACTATTGAACGGTTCCCTTATACAATGAGATGGACTATGACCTCATGATCTACCTTGTTGTGACCTTGCACCTAATTGCACTGCACTTTCTCTGTAGCTGTGACACTTTACTCTGTACTGTTATTGTTTGTACCTGTACTACATCAATGCACTCTGTACACTCAACGTATCTGCACTGTGTAATGAATTGACCTGTATGATCGGTTTGTAAGACAAGCTTTTCACTGTACCTCGGTACAGATGACAATAATAAACCAATACCAATATGCCTTCCAAACAGAATCTCTGGAACTACCATTGGCATGACCTAGACTTGCCAGAGGCAGTCCCCGAGTCTTCCAGCCCTCGAGCATACATTGTGATCAGGGCTCCCAGTTCTTGCCTTTCCTAGGGCCCAACTTACTCAGTTGGTTGGGATTTTTCACTCCAGTGAAGACGTCTCAAAGCTCCGGGTCAGATGCTGTTGAAATCCGCACCAGGTTTTGAGCTAGCTCAATTCCATTCACTTGGATGTGTGACCTGTAGACTGACCAGGGCAGGGGAGAGGTTATGCATCAGAGATGTCTGTGCAGTCACACTGCACTACGCACGCTGACATCCCCTAATCCCTGGACACTGTCTACATCACAGATTCCGATAGTTCAAGTCTTACAAGGATCCTGACTTGAATTCTCAGGAGGAAACACAAGAGAGTTTTCAGAAGCAGAGACGATGCCTGCTTACTTTAGGCTCTGAAGCACACCTTACAGGGATTGAATTGCAGCTTTATTTTTGTTTTCTTGACAATTGTACTGCTCTGACAGAGCGCTATTAAAATGGAACATCCTGGAACAAGCTTAGCCCTGAGTCTCCAAATTTCCACATTACAACCATTCCCTCATGCAATGCCTCCCTCTTTGAAAATTTAAACTGAGTTCTAATTGCACAGTAACACTGGATGGTTACAGCACAGAAGGCGACCATTTGGCCCATCATGTCCATACAGGTAGTTCTGTTATAACATTCCTAAGAAACCTCGCGTAATAGAAAGTCACATTATTTGTAATTGGCTTATTATTGTCACATGTACTGAGGTACAGTGAAAAACTTTGTATTACATGCCATCCATACAGATCATTTCAAAACATAAGTACAACAAAGTAGTACAACGGAAAGCAATAACAGAATACAGAATAAAGTGTTACATTTACATAGAAAGTGCAGTGCAGGCAGACAATAAGGTGCAAGGGCCATGATGAGGTCGACTGTGAGGTCAAGAGTTCATCTTTATCATACAAGAGGTGAGTTCAAAAGTCTTATAACAGTGGAATAGAAGCTGTCCTTGAGCCCAGTGGTGTGTGTTTTCAAGCTTTTCTATCTTCTGTCCCATGGAAGGGAGGAGAAGAGAGAATGTTCGGGGTGAGTGGCGTCTTTGACTATGTTGGCCACTTTCCCGAGGCAGCGAGAAGTGTAGACAGAGCCCACAGAGGGGAGGCTGGTTTTCATGATGGACTGAGCTGTGTCCACAAGTCTCTACAATTTCTTGCAGTCTTAGGTTATAGCAGGATGGGCTGTAATTGCCTTGAAAGCACAGATTTAAACAGGTTCCAGTCATGACCACACTATACCCAATGAGGCCCACATAATGCAAATTGTGTTCCCTAATCCATCGATCACGTTATAACCAATCCACATCGACGAAACACAAGTTATAGCAGAACTACCTGTACTGACTCAACGTAAACACAATCTGCTAATCCCAGATACCTACCTCCTTCCCACAGCCTTGCAAACTCTTTCCTTTCAGATAGTTACCCAGCTCCCTCTTGAACACCACAATAGAATCTGCTTCCTCCAATCTCTGTGGCAAAGGATTCTAGATCCCAACTTATGCTGCATCGAAAAATCCTTTTGATTATTTTGCCATTCTGTGTCACCTGGTTCTTGATCCCTCTGACAATAGGGACACTTGCTCTCCAGTGACTCTGTCTATACCCCTCATGTTGCTCTACAGGTGGTGAAATTCCTCCTAATCTCTGTCCTGAATGGACGGCCCCTTATACTGAGAAAGTGACCCGTGTTCTAGATGGCCCCAGTCAGGGGAACATCAAGTTGTTGGTTAGTTGGAGTATTGTGCGCAGTTCTGGTCCCCAGGCTAAAGGAAGAGCTAGAGAGGGTGCAGAAAAGATTCACAAGAGTATTGCTGGGACTGGAGGACTTGAGTTATAAGGAGAGGCTGGATAGGCCTGGGATTGTTTTCCCTGGAGCAAAGGAGGCTGAAGGGTGACCTTACAGATGTTTGTAAAATCATGAGGGGATGAGGGGCATAGATAGGTTACAGTCACAGTCTTTTCCCAGGATAGGGGAGTCTAAAACTAGAGGGCATAGGTTTAAGGTAAGAGGGAAAGATTTAAAGGGGATCTGAGGGGCAGGTGTTTCACACAGAGGGTGGTGGATATGTGGAACGAGCTTCCAGAGGAAGTGGTAGAGGTGGGTACAATTACAACATCGAAAAGACATGTGGACAGGGACACGGATAGGAAAGGCTTAGAGGTACATGAGCCAAATGCAGGCAAATGGGATTAGTTAGGCATCTTGGTCAGCATGGATGAGTTGGGCCAAAGGGCCTATTTCCATGCCATATGTCTCTATGATTCTAAGAAACCCTACGAAACTCCTCATCTCACCTGTCAAACCCTAAGAATTTTATACATTTCAATGAGATCACCTCATTCTTCCAAACTGCAGAGAGAACGGGACTGATCTTCTTAAACACTTCTCACAGGACAAACCTGCCACACCAGGAATCAATTTGATGAACTTTGGACACATTCCTTCTATCATGAGTATATCCTTCCATAGTTACGGAGACCAGAGCTGAATAGGTACAGGTACACTCCAGATAGGTTCCAGGTACACTCTCACCGGGAGCATATTAAATTGGGGCAAATAAAGGTAGGTGTCAAAGTGGGAATTTGGGAACAAGAAGAGGAATTCTCTCCCCTCGAGGATGGTGGTGGTCAGATCACTATATATATATTTAAGTTGAAGGTAGACAAGTATTTGAAAGATTGAGGAATTGAGAGTTATGAGGATTTGGCACAGAAGAGGAGTTGAGGCCAGCATAGATCCACAATGATCACATTGAATGGTGGGGTAGGCTTGAAGGGCCGAGTGGCCTACTCCTGCTCCTATTTTACTGTGTTGTACACTCCTAGCCAGTTAAAAGGTTTGGAAACTGAGGGGAGACCTGATAGATGTTTATAAAATTATGAGAGGCAAAGATAGGGTAGATAGAATCCTTTTCCCCAGGGTAGAAATTTTAGATACTAGAGGACATAGCTTTAAGGTGAGAGGGGGAAAGTTTAAAGGGGATGTGCGGGTCAAGTTTTTTTTACACCAAGAGTGGTGGGTGCCTGGAATGCACTGCCAGGGGTGACAGTGGAAGCAGATACTACAGTGGTGTTTAAGAGGCTGTTAGACACATGAATATGCAGGGAATGGAGGGATATGGATCATATGCAGGCAGAAGGAGATTTAGTTTAATCTGGCAGCATGGTCAGCAGAGATATTGTGGGCCGAAGGGCCTGTTCCTGTTCTGCATTTACCAACTGTCCTCCCGAGCCAGCAATGCCCCTTCCAAAACAAGGCTGCTGAGTGTGGGCGAGCTCGGTAATGGAAAAGCAGTCCCTGAGCTGCCTGTCTGCTTTGACTGCTGAATCTGACATGTTTTATTCCTCTCTTGTTTTCAGTTGGAAGGCACACTCTCAGGGGCTCGCCATGCTGAGGGAATGTTAATGGAGCCCAGGGGGACGCATCCTCAGCTCGGAAATCAGGCAACAGTCAAAACAAACAGGAGACAAGCAGGAGTGGCTGCGCGCTGAAGGAGAGGTGTGGTGTTCCGTACTGAGCTGCAGGGAATGCTGATGCCAGAGTGGGGATGGAATTGGCCCAGTGCTGTCGGCACTGCCACAGGCTTGCCCTACTGACCGCAAGGAACAGGGGGCTCTCCCAGTGGAACAGGAGGCAGAGGTCAAGGACAGGTAGAGCGGGTGCATCAGGTGCCCAGGAGAGGTGCTGGCAGTGGGGCTTTGAAATGCCAAGGGATGAGCCCCGCACACTGCAGCCAGTGACCTTCAGCCTGACACCCATTGCAAAGTGAGCCACCAGCACAGACGGTGAAGTTGGACCATCCGTCAGAGAGATTTATTGCCTTATTTCCAAAATCTCTAACAGTAATTTTACAAGAGTGCACATTTACTTTAATACGGTCGTTACTTGGTTACATAGAATAGTACAGCACAGGAACAGGCCCTTCAGCCCACAATGTCTGCGCCAAACACGATGCCAAATTAAAATAAATCTCTTCTGCCTGTACGTTATCCATATCGCCCCATTCCCTACACACTCATGTGTCTATCTAAAAGCCTCTTAAATGCCACGATCTTATCTGCTTCCACCATTTCCCCTGGCAGCCTGTTCCAGGCACCCACCGCTCTCTGTATAAAAAAAAGCTGCTGCGCACATCTCCCCTAAATTTTCCCCCTTTCATTTTAAATGCATGTCCTCTAGTATTTGACATTTTTACCTTGGGGAAAAAAAATACTGTCTACCCTATCTATGCCTCTCATAATTTTATAAACTTCCATCACATCTTCCCTCAATCTCTGCTGCTCCAAAGAGATACAGAGCGAACGTTTTAAGTCAGAGATCCTTTGTCAGAACTGTTTTAACCTGTTGAAACAGAAGTGAGCTGTGATTGGTTACTTACAGTCGCTGATGCACATTCCAAAGGGGGATGTAGCGATGTACCGTCAGCATGTAACTGTAGGTGTAAGCTCAGAAACCAGCGGAGGGTACTCAGCCAACGACCATCTCGCAACTACAGCCGACAATCATCAGCATACAGGCAGAAGTTGGCAGAGTGTACAGTCAGCCAACAGCAGATAGGGTGTATCAGCCAACCAACTACAGGAGTACAGTCATCAATGAGTGGACAGTCAGAAACCAGGCAGCAATCAGCAACAGTTTGGAGGAGACAATCAAAGTCTGACAAACAATGTACAATCTGTGCAGACGGAGGGTAAATTACAATTGGAAAAAGCGTAAAATCTGAATCAAATGACCAAGGGATGGTCAGCCGGCAAGAAACAATACGTAACTAGTGGATTGAAAAGTGTTAGACAATAACTCTGCATTGTCCGACACCAGCCTTCACTGAGATTGGTTCTGTTGCAGACTTATTGGTTAATATCACAGCTTGCAAGCTATCACGGAGTGAAGCTCTGGGCCGCCGAACTTTAGGAAGGTGTTCCACAGTTGTTCCCGATTGATGGAGTCAAGGGCTTTAGTGAGATCGATAAAGATATGGTGTCTGGTGCTGCTCCCTGCATTCCTCTTGGAGTTGTGTAGTGAAGGTCATGCCCACTGTGCCTCTGAATGGAGGGAATCTATGTTGTGATTCAGTCTTCCGCCTCTGGAAGGAGGCAATTGAGGAGGACCTTGGCAAAAATCTTCACCCTGACGGACTGCAAGGAGACCCTTCTGTGGTTACCACAGTCGGAAGCCTCCTTCTTGAAGGTGGTCATGATTACAGTATCGTTGAGTGTGTGTGTGCATGGTGAATCCTTGATTTCTCAGTGTGGACGATGGGACTGTGGACTTGTATTGCTGAAGCAATTTGCCGCGGAGTTTAGGATTTCAGCAGGGACTCTGCCTGCTCCCGAGGCCTTGTTACTTTTGAGTTGAAATTGTGCCTTCTCGACTTCCCATTGGTCAGGGACAAAGACTGCAGAAGCTGGAATCTGGAGCAACACACAATTTGCTGGAGGAACTCAGCGGGTCGGGCAGCATCTGTGGGGGAAAGGAGTTGTCGACGTTTTGGGTCGAAGCCATACATCAGGACGGAGAGTGGAGAGGGGAGATGGCCGGTATAAAGAGGAGAAGGGGGAGGGGTGAGACAGGGACCAGAGGTGATTGGTGGGCTGAGGAAGGGTTAAAAATGACAGCAGAAGAGGGGAGTGGGGGTGGAGTTGGGAGACAGTGGCAGGTGAGTGAGAGACTAAGGCAGACAGAGAGAGAGAGAGAGACAATAAAAATGAGAGGCAGATGGAGTGAGGGGAGGTTGAAGGTGGAGACAGCTGCTGGAGGGAGATAAGCAGGAACACAAAGGGCTACTGACGCTGGGCTCTGATAAGTAAAGGAGATGAGAACAGGAACCGTTAGGGGAGAGGTGAAGGGCAGGTGGAACCAGAACCAGATAGGGGGGGATGGAGGGCGGGGGAATTCTGTGGGTGAATTGTGTGTGTATGTAGTGGGTGGATGGAATCAGGAGTCATCGCACACATGCATTCAACAAACACATGCACAGACATGCCTATTCATGCGCGCACGCGCACACGCACACACCCACCACGTGCACACACACACCACACACAAACACCCACCACGCACACACATGCACCACGCGCACACACGACACACACACACACACACACACACACACACCCTTGGAACCACTTTGTGGTAACAAGCCTCAGCCAAACAAGCTGCTGTGAGATAGAGTCATAGTTGAGGAGGTCTTTGAAGTCTTCCTTCCAGAGGGTATTTGCTGCCCCTCTGCCCCTGATGAGGCAGAGTGGGTTTGGGGTGGCTGGAGCACTGACGGCTGGTACACCACTGAAGTAGCCACACCCCTCATGGATGTCAGCGAGTCGCTGAGCCTCCTGCTCTCTCCTCCATTCACCATCTGTTCATTGGGACCTCTGCCTTCTGCTTCCTGCAGATCCGTTTCTTTTCCCTTGAGGAATGAATGGTGGTGCTTCCAATGCAGCAATGCCCTACCTTTGTGGTTGGCTTATAATTGACAAATAGCAGCGTAAAATCAGGAGCAAGGAGACTAGGATTGGTCACCAGGCAGGTGACAATACACAGTTAGTAACTGGTAGATGGCTTATAGTCAGTAATCGACACACAATGTAGAATTAATCAGTAACTGACAATCCACAACCAGTTTACCGTCACATCGAGACAGAGCACCAGATTGCTTTCGGAGCTTGTGTGACAAGCTTACAAGCCAGTGGTGATGCAGGGAGGGAGAGGGACCAGAAGAAGAGAGGGAGATGGGGGATCTGGAAAGAGCAAGGGAGGTAGTGAAAGGGAGAGATAGATTATGCCAATTTGCTTTCTTCCATGCTGCAGTTTGGTGTGAAACATAGACTGAAGGTCACCCACCAACGAGTTAACCTTTGGGTACCGAGCTATGCCGTTGAGCAGGGTCTCGTATCCGAGCCTAGTAGATAGCTTAATTTAAGGTGGAGAGGATCAGCCTTCTGTACTCTGGGTAACAGACCAAGGAAATCAACTACTTTAGAGCAACTTGATGACTTGAATTAGTTCATCACTGAAGTTCCAGCAGCTGAACAATTCACCATCAAGACATAAATTCTGTTATTCCCATTTGGAAATCAGAGGATGCTTGGCAACTAAAATGCTAGTTGGGAACAAAATTGTTCCAAGGAGGTGCATTGCGTGTGTGTGTGTGTGTGTGTATTGGTGTGTATAAGTGTGTGTATGCATGCAAGTCTGTGCATGTAAGTGTGTGTTCTATATGCATGCATATTAGTGCATGCATCTGTGTGTACATGTAAGTGTATGCATTTATGTTGCATGCATGTGCATGTGCACACACATGTGTACATACATGTGTGCATGTATGTGCATTCATGCGTGCATGTGTATCTTTTACCTGACATCCAGCAATATTTAAAGGTGTCATAGTTTACAGGTTAGGTTACTGAACTATCAGCCAAGTTCGAATCCCACCTTGGCAGCTGGGGAATTTCAATTCAAGTAATAAACCCAGCATTAGTAAAAAGGCTCGATCATCTCAGAAATGGTAACTACAAAGTTCTCACTGGATTGTGTAAAAACCCATCTGGGTCACTAACATCTTTCGGGAGAGGGAGTCCACCAGCCACACCTCTCCTGGCCTATATGTGACTCCTGACCCACCAACGTGGTTAATTCATAACTGCAAGAAAAATTGGACGACAAATGCAGGCATTGGCGCAGTGCTCACAGACCACCTTCGTGTGTGTGGCTGTTAATGGAGCAGTTTCAAGGCAAGCTGTGCATAGATAAGTTTATTTCCGAAACTAAAAAAATCCTGCGAATGAACAACAATAATTGGTGGTGGACTCAGGTAGGATGTTTCAGCAAGCTGACTGCAGCGCCAAGGAACAGATGGTTGGAAGGGTTCCTTGGCTGGATGGTTTGCCCACTCTCGGCAAAGGGTGCAGAGAAGATTGGAAAAGAATATAATTAAAGTAACAAAATGAGGCACTGGAGCACTGTCAGGTTTAGTTCACACAGAGACAAAAAAAGAGTGGGTGAGTGTATATGGAAAATTACAGATTCAGAAGGCAAGTCAAGGACCTGGTTCCTGCAGTCACAGAGCAAACCTATACTTAATTTATACCAATGCAATTATTTTCACAAAAGCTATTTGATGGACCCATTAACCTCTTTCAATGGAAGAGTCTAGCCTTGAAACTGCTCCATTAACACGGCAGGTTTATTGTGGCTTGCTGCTCTAAGCCTCACAGAGCTCTCTCATTCACTGCGCTCTCCCATAAAGTCGTAGCCTAAATTATTGATCCTTTGACATGATCAGTACAGCAGTCACGTCAGTGGACAAGGCCTTCACAGCAGTGCACCGTCCCTTGGCTGCCTCCTATGAAATAATTAGGAGAAATTTTTATTAAACCACAGTGAAAGGTTTAGTGTCGAAGTAATGGTGAGAGGTCTACAAGGTGATTAATGCCTTTGCAATAGTGAAGTGCCTGCAGTGATCGAATCCCACGGTCAGGCTATGGACAGGGGGGTGGCAGTCAGGTTGTAATTTGCTAAATTTTGTAGAAGTGTCGACTTTGAAAACAAGAGAATCCAAATGGAGACAGAGAGACAGACAAAGGAAGGGAAGGAGAGAGAGAGAGAGGAAATGAGAAACAGATACAGTGAGGGACAAACACGGAGACAGAGAGAAAGAGAAAAAGATGAACAATGAGCGATGGAGACACATACGGACAGACAGGGAGAGAAAGACAGACAGACAGACAATGAGAGACAAAGACAGTAAGAAACAGAGAGAGACAGGGAGCAACAGACAGACAATAAGAGAGACAGCAAGAGACAGACAGGCATAGAGAGACAGGAGGGAGAGACATACAGGCAGAGAGACGGAAACATTAAGAGACAAAAATACAGAGAGAAGCAGAAAGAGAGAAATAGACAGACAATGAGAGGCTGAGACAAAGATAGAGTTGGGCAGAGTCAAGAAGAGAGAGGAAGAGAGAGAAAGAGAGACAAAAACTGAGCTAGAAACACTGAGGCACAGTGATAATGAACCAGACAAACAGACAGAGAGACATTGAAAAAGAGAGAGAAAAAAAGAAGGGGGAAAGATTGGCGAGAGAGCCATGCCGAGAGGAGAGAGTGAGACAGACAGACAGGGAGAAGGAGAGACCCAAGAAAGTGAGACAGAAAGAGGAAAGGTAAGAGGGAGGAAGAGAGAGAATAAGAGAGTGAGAAAGTGAGATATAGAAAATATAAAGAATAAATAAATAAACAATGCGGGCCTTTATTGGGGGGGGGGCAGGAGAGAGAGAGAGAAAGAGTGAGAGAGAGAGAGAGAAAGAGTGAGAGAGAGAGAGAGAGAGAGAGTTCCCTTTAACACAAGACAGTTACATTCCAAAGGGCACACCGAGATTTTGCAAAAAGCATTGACTTTATTTTTAAGAAGGCTGAAGTATTTTAGACAGCAACTTAATTCTGACACAAGACTGATGAAAGATAGATCTGAATTTCTATAACTCCTTGTCTCACGATTCATAAACATATCAAAGTGCAGCAGAGTCAGTGAAAGACCTCTTTGAAGTGTAGTCACAGTTGCAATTTTGAAAAAGCAGCAACCAATGTGTACACAGCACGCTTCCTCAAACAGCACAGCAATAAAGAATACATCATCTTCTTTGGCGATATTCATGGGACAAAAACATTGGTCAGGACAATAGGAAGATCTCCCCTGCTCTACAAAATAGTGCTGTGGAATATTTAACATGTCCACCACCATCATTTTCCTCTTTCCTTCAGATCGAGGATGACTTGTTTCTTGTGGGGCTCTGTGGGTTTGGAGGCAGCTGAGGAGGCCCTGCAAACCCTCTCACACGTGGGGCAGGATGGGGTGGGTGTGTGGGGAGTTTGGGAGGTGGTGCAGTCCTTTAACTATTTACACTGGGCTTCTGTGCCCTTCCAACAACAGACGTCAGGTCCTCAATGTCAAAGGCTTGAAAGGCTGGGTCTATGGGACTTGCTTTTAACATCTCACTAGAAGGAGGATTATTGCAATATCAGAGGACTGACCTAAGCTGAGATAATGTCATTTCCCTCTTTCCCTCAGATCGAGGATGACTTGTTTCCTGTTGGGCTCTGTAGGTTTGGAGGCAGCTGAGGTGGCCCTGCTGAGATAATGTCGTTAACAGAGCCAAAGAGTCATACAACCACTCGGTCCACCACATCCACACTGACCAGTGGGCACCCATCTATATTAATTCCTCTTCCAGCATTTGGCTCATAACCTTCTATGCTAAGGCAATTCAAGTGCTTGTCTAGACACTTCTTAAATGCTGACTCTGTTTCCACCACCATCTCAGGAAGTGTACTCTAGGTTCTCACCACTCCCAGAGTGACAAAGGTCCCCCTCAGATCCCAGCTAAGTCTCTTACCCCTTACCCTGAATCTATGTCCTCTAGTTTTATCTGATACGGGGAAAGGTTTCCTGCACTATCTATACCCCTCATAACTTTACACACTTTAATCATGTCTCCTCCTAACCTCCTCCACTCCAGGAAGAACAGGTCCAGCCTCTGCAGTATCTCCTCATAATTGAAACGCTCCATCCCAGGCAATATGCTGGTGACTCTCCTCTGCACCCTCTCCAGTGTTATCACATCTTTCCTGCAGTTACATCGGGTTGTGGCTCTCAAATGCTCAAAGCAACATACTGAGTCAAGCTGAGTATGTGTAAATGAAGGGTCTTGACCTGAATCGTCGACTGTCCATTTCCCTGACTAAATGCTGCCTGACCCGCTGAGTTCCTCCAGCATCTTGTGTGTTGCTGAGTATGTGTAATATTGGTTGTGAACAACAGTTGTTACTTTAAAGTTGGCACCTCTTTATGGATTAAGTCATGTGACTAACTGGGCTGTCACAGTGCATATAAAAAGTTCCAGTCTATGATGGCCCTTGGATAAACTATACACACTGTTTGAGCTTCTCTTGTGCCATGTGTGTCAGTTTGTGTACACTCCAATGACTTTGCTAAAGGTGAAGAACTCAGAACTCGTACTTTATACTGGCAATGAGGATGGCAAGGAATCATGGCTGCCAAAAGCAGTAATGTCATTGGGGACATTGAGTGACCATATAATGGCAATAGCAAGATGAATCTAAGCAGCTCACAGCAAATCACAGAATTGTGTACAAGGAAAAATACACAACAAAGCCTCCACCTGCAAAATTCATTGCCTGGCCACTGTGCAAGTGGAGGAGAGCACAAAGTGGCAGTTTAGTCCCAGGCTGGTTACACTGGAAATCTCAATTGTTTTTTGATGGAATTCAGAAGGACGAGGGGGGATGTCATTGAAGCCTACAAAATAGTGAAAGGCCTGGATAGAGTGGACAGGGAGACGATGTTTCCATGTCTAGGATCTGAGGGCACAGACTCAGAATAAAGGGTCATCTCTCTAAAACTGAGATGTTGGGGAATTTCTTCAACCAGAGAGTGGTGAATCTGTGGAATTCATTGCCACGGAGGGCGGTGGAGGCCAAGTCATTGGGTGTATTTAAGGCAGAGATTGATAGGCTTTTGATTAGTAAAGGGGTTAAGGGTTACGGGGTGAAGATGGGAGAATGGGGTTGAGGAATAAAATCAACCACGATTGAATGGTGGAGCAGACTCGATGGGCTGAATGGCCTGATTCTGCTCCTATACCTTATGGGTCTTATGGTTATGACAAAACGTGTGGGCCCTGCCGTTCATGCGTTGAACAAATGGAGATGTTTTCCAGGGTGAACAGCATTGATCTACAACGCGAGAGTAAAATTGTACGGAATAAGGCTGAACACACAAAGACGAGAAGGTGATCCTGCAGGGAGCAATTGGGTCAGAGACCAGTGCAGAGTTAGGCAAGCTTACAAAGTAGTGGAAAAGTTGCAAGACCATTTCAACTCAACACAGTGTGAGGGGGCAGAGTGAAATCCGCAGTCAGGGGCTAAGAGGGATGATTGGTGATTACATATTCCTCTCAGAAAACCTGGCATTGAAACTTTATCGGGTACAGGTTATGTGCTGTGTGTGGTCTAACTGATGGGAATAACTAGTCTAACTTAGTAAAGAGGCTGGGTCAAGTGTTCAAACCAGCTCACGAGATAGCTACGTCTGCGGAAATGGCATTGAACGTTACAGCAGAGAACATTGGTGGCTGTGTATCGTTGGGAGGGGCAGTGCTGAGAGCTCTGACTTGAGCTTTGGCCTTATGAGCAGGACTAACAGGAGAGTGAATCAGGAGGGGTGGATATATAACAACAGGTCAGTAAAATCTGTCCGGTGATCCCAGAGCACCCTACCCGCTGAGGAGGGTCTAGCTGTAGAGAGGAGGGTCTTGCTAGAAAGGAGAGTCTAGCTATAGAGAGGAGGATCTAACTGTAGAGAGGAGAATCTAGCTGTAGAGTGGAGGGTTGAGCTGTAGAGTGGAAGGTCTAGCTATAGAGTGGAGGGTCGAGCTGTAGAGAGGCGTTTCAAATAAAAACAAAATGAATGAGGGTGATGGTGGTGATGAAGTTTAAACAATGCAGCTCCAGTTTCATGTCCCTTTTCCCCAATCGAAAGGTTTTATTGCAGCCCTTCATAACTCTCAGTCTCTCTAAACTCAAGACAATAGTCAGGTGTATCAGCAAGACTTGTTTCTGATTATCACTGCAGATAGATCAGGAGAGGGAAGCCCTACTGTGTTTCCTTACAGCCAGACTCAGTTCAATACATTGCACAGCAAATTGTCAAACCTGACAATCTGACAGCAAACTGACAATCATATTGTCAGAGAGATACAGCATAGAAACAGGCCCTTCGGCCCACCAGGTCCATGCCAACCATCAACCACCCATTTACACTGATCCTACACTATTCCAACTTTATTTTCCCATCATGTCCAACCATCCCCCCCCCCCCCCGCCCCCCGAGATTCTACTGCTCACCTACACACTAGGGGCAACATACAGCGGCCAATTAACCTACCAACCCACACATCTTTGGGAGGTGAGAGGAAACTGGAGCAACCAGGGGAAATGCACGTGGTCACAGGGAGAACATGCAAACTCCACACAGACTGCATCAGAGGTCAGGACTGAACCCGGGTCTCCGGCGCTGAGAGGCAGCTGCGCCACTGCGCTGCCCTAGCCTTCTTTCAGGATGTCCTGACGTTGCACCTGATGTTTGCCTGCAGAGCCCCCTCCCTGTGTTTCCCACCAGCGAGGACCATTTGATTGCCTTGCATTAGAAAAGGGAGGGTTCCAATGATCCATTGTTCCTGAAAACAAGTGTATACTAAATGGAAACAGAACTCCCTGTGGACAGGCCTGGTCTTCCCATTATCAAAAGAATACGGCAGCTTTGAAGAAGATGCAAAATGTTTACACATATAATCATGGATCTGAAAGAGTAGCACTATCTAGATGAGGAATGGTTGAATGACAGCCTGATTTATTAGGAACTAGCTTAGTTTCTACCCTCCACTGCCGCGGGAATATTTTCCATACATCTCCTCTAATGAAGCCCTTCACAATATTAAAGATCGCTAATAAATCCAGTCGGGAACTCAGGAGAATATTTGGAGAACAGCGGGTCTGTGGAACTTGTTACGACATGGGGTAATTGAGGCAAATAATATATAAGTGGAAGCTAAATAGGTACATGCGAGGAGAAAAAGGGAAAAGTGGTGAGTTGATAGGATGAGCTCAAGGGTCAGAGAGCCATGGAGTTGTACAGCATGGAAAAAGGCCCTTCGGCCCATAGGTGTCCATGCCAACCAAGCTGTATATTCAAGCTAATCCCGTTTCCCAGCACTTGGCCCGTATCCCTCTAAACTCTTATCATCCATATATCTAGTGTACCTGCCTCAACCACTTCCTCTGGCAGCTGGTTCCATAGATCTACAACCTGCTGTGTAAAAAAGTTGTCCCTCAGGTTCTTATTAAACCTTTCACCTCTAACCTTAAAACCATATCCTCTAGTTTTCGATTCCCCAACCCTGGAAAAAAGACCACTCACCTTATCTATACCATAGAACAATATAGCACAATACAGGCCCTTCGGCCCACCATGTTGTGCCGACCCTCAAACCATACCTAAGACTATCCAACCCCTTCCTCCCACATATCCCTCTATCTTAAATTCCTCCATACGCTTATCTAACAATCTCTTGAACTTGACCAACGTATCAGCCTCCACCACCACCCCAGGCAGCGCATTCCATGCACCAACCACTCTCTGGGTGAAAAACCTCCCTCTGCCATCACCCTTGAACTTCACCCCCATTACCTTAAAGCCACGTCCTCTTGTACTGAGCATTGGTGCCCTGGGAGAGAGGCGCTGGCTGTCCACTCTATCTATTCCTCTTAATATTTTGTATACCTCTATCACTTCTCCCCTCATCCTCCTTCATCTCCAATGAGTAAAGCCCTAGCTCCTTTAGTCTCTCCTCGTAATCCATACTCTCTAATCCAGGCAGCATCCTGGTAAATCTCCTCTGCACCCTTTCCAATGCTTCCACATCCTTCCTATAACGAGGTGACCAGAACTGGACACAGTACTCCAGGTGTGGTCTAACCAGAGTTTTGTAAAGCTGCATCATTACTTCGCGGCTCTTAAACTCGATCCCATGACTTATGAAAGCTAACATCCCATAAGCTTTCTTAACTACCCTATCCACCTGTGTGGCAACTTTCAGTGATCTGTGGATATGAACCCCCAGATCCCTCTGCTCCTCTACAACGCCCAGAATCCTGCCATTACCTTGTACTCCGCCTTGGAGTTTGTCCTTCCAAAGTGTACCACCTCACACTTCTCTGGATTGAACTCCATCTGCCACTTGTCAGCCCAGCTCTGCATCCTATCAATATCCCACTGTAATCTTCAACAGCCCTCCACACTGTCCACAACACCACCGATCTTTGTGCCACCTGCAAACTTGCTAACCCACCCTTCCACCCCCACTAACCCACCCTTCCACCCCCATGATACCCCTCATGATTTTATATACCTCAATGAGATCCCCCCTCAGTCTCCTACACTCCAAGGAATAAAGGCCCAGCCTGTCTAACCTCTCCCTATAACTCAGTCCCTTGAGTCCTGGCACCATGCTTGTAAATCTTTTTTGCACTCTTTCCAGTTTAGTCACATCCTTCCTTTGACGGGGTGACCAAAACTGAACAGAAGTGTGGCCTCACCAACGTCTTGTACAACTGCAACATAACCTCCCAACTTCTATATTCAGTGCCTTGACTGATGAAGGCCAGCGCGCCATACACCTTCTTCACTGCCCTATCTACCTGTGACTCCACTTTAAGGGAACCATGCACCTGTTCTCCAACGTCCATCATGGGCAGGTCTCCTCCAAGATGGGAAGGAGGAGGCTGATAAAGTCACAGAGACACACAGTATGGAAACAGACTATTTGGTCCACAGATGATGCTGACCCTCAAGCACCAATTTTTACACTAAATCTAACATAACCCATCAGCAAGGAATTCTTACCTCAGACTGATGATCCTTTTTCATATCTCCAGCAATCCCCTTCTGACTTCTTACCCTCTCTTGACCTTTACATTTTTAAGTGCCGATGTAACTTTATCCACCTCTGCTCCCCTCACCCACTCCAACCTCACCCCCTCTGATCACTCAGCTCTCCGCTCACTTCAGACCACCCCAACCTTGTCAGTGAACCCGCAGGTAAAAGTGGTGCCACTGTGGTCTGGCGCACTGACCTGTACCTTGCAGAGACCAGATGGCAGCTCTTGGACACTTCCTCATATCCTCCCTGGATCATGACCCCATGGACAAACACCAGACCACTGTCTCCCATATCATCACAGATCTCGCCACATCAGGAGGTCTTTTCTCCACAGCCTCCAACCCCACACTACCAACTTCTACCTCTTATGTAAGGTCCACCAATAGGACTGTCCCAGCAGACCCATTGTTTCTGCCTGCTCTTGCCCCACTGAACCTATCTCCTCATATCTTGATTCTACTCTGTCTCCCTTTGTCCAGTCCCTTGCTACCTATATCTGGGACACCTTGCACGCCCTCCATCAACTTCCTATTCCATGGTCCCAATCTTCACCATGGACATCCAGTCTCTATACATCTCCATCCCCCATCAGGAAGGTCTTAGGGCCCTCATCATTTTTCTGTAACAAAGATCCCACCAGCTCCCCTCCACTAACACCTTCATCTGCCGAACTGAACTTGTTCTTACCTCCAGCAACTTCTCTTTCGATTCCTCCCACCTTCTACTAATCAAAGGCGTAGCCATGGGCATTTGTATGGGTCCCAGCTATTCCTGGACTTCTGTTGGCTACGTGGACTAGTCCTTGTCCCAAACCTACACTGACACTCCCTCCCTAGCTCTTTCTCCACTACTTCGATGACTGCATTGCTGCTGCTTCCAAGCACCCATGCAGAACTCATCAATTTTATCAACTTTGCCGCTAAATCCACCCTGCTCTCAAATTCACCTGGTCTTATTCTGACACTTCTCTTCCCCTTCTGGTTCTCTCTGTCTCCATCACAGGAGACAAACTATCCACTGACATTTACTATAAACCCACTTCCTCCCGTCCTGTCTCCTGTAAGGACACCATTCCCTTCTCTCAGTTTCTCCATCTCCGCCGCATCTGTTCTCAAGGTAAGGTTTTCTGCTCCGGTTTTTTTTTGGATGTCCTCCTCCTTCAGGAAACGTGGCTTCCCCTCTGCCTTGGTTAACAGAGCCCTCACTCACATCTCTTCCATCTCCCATACTTATGCTCTCACTCCATTCTCCAGACAGAACAGGGATAGAGTTCCCTTGGTCTTCACCTTTCAACCCTTCAGCGCCCATATCCAGCACATCATCCTTCACCACTTCCGCCAAGTCCAATGGGATCCCACCACCAGCTACATCTTCCCCCTCTGTTAAGTCCCTGGTCCACTTATCCCTCGCCATCCCTCCCTCCCAATCGCCAGGCACATTCCCCTGCAACCATAGGAGGTGCAACACTTGTCCCTACATCTCCTCCTTCACGTCCATCCAGGGACCTAACCAGCCCTCCAGGTGAGGCAAAGGTTCACATGCACATCCTCCAACCTTGTCTACTGCATTCGGCGCTCCCAATGTGGTCTCCTCTACATCGGTGAGACCAAGCTCAGACCAGGCAACTGTTTTGCAAAGTCACGGGCATCTTGAGCTTCTGGTTGTTTGTCATTACAACTCCCCTCCCCATTCCCACACTGACCTGTCAGTCCACGACCTTCTCCACTGCCAGGGTGAGGCCCAACACAAACTAGAGGAACAACAACTCATATTCCACCTGGGTATCCTGCAGCCCAATGGTATGAACATTGAATTTTCCAATTTCAGGTAACCCACATCCCCTGTCATAGAATTATACAGCACGGGAACAGGCCCTTCGGCCCAACTCTTCCATGCCGACCAAGGTGCCTACCTGCGTTCATTTGCCATTTACCTGTGTTTGGCCCATATCCCTCTAAACCTTTCCTAGCCACGTACCTACCTACATGTTTTTTAAATGTTGCAATTGTACCTGCCTCTACAGCTACCTCTGGCAGTTCGTTCCCTCTACCACCACTCTCTGTGTGAAAAACTTGCCCCTCAGCTTCCTTTAAATCTTTCCCCTCACCTTAAACCAGTGCCCTCTAGCTTTTGACTCCCCCATCCTGGGTAAAAGACTGTCTATGCCCCTCATGATTTTATAAACCTCAATAAGGTCACCCCTCAGCCTGTTTTGCTCCAGGGAAAAAAGTCCCAGACTTTCCAGTCTCTCCTTATAACTCAAGCCCTCCAGTCCCAGCAACATCCTTGCAAAGCTTTTCTGCACCCTCTCTAGCTTAGTCACATCCTTCCTACAGCTGGGCGACCAGAACTCTAATTGTGGTCTCAACCAAAGATTTGTACAGTTGTAACATGACATCCCAACTCCTGTACTCAATGCTCCTTTGGATGAAGGCAAGCATTTCAAACACCTTCTTCACCATTCTGTCTACCTGTGTCACCACTTTCAGCGAATTATGTACTTGAAGCCCTCGGTCTTCAGCAACACTCCCCAGGGCCCTGTCATTCACTGTGTATGTCCTGTCCTGGTTTAACTTCTCAAAATGTCTCACTTCACATTTGTCCAAGTTAAATTCTAACTGCCATTCCTTTGCCCATTTTCCCAGTTGATCTCGATCTTGTTGTAACCTTAGACAACCTTCTTCACTGTCCACTATACCACCAAATTTGGTGTCATCTGCAAACTTACTAATTACCTACATTCTCATCCAAATCGTTAATATATATGACAAACAACAAGGACCCAGCACCGATCCCTGTGGCACACCACTGATCACTGGCCTCCAATCTGAAAAACAACCTGGATCCCATGTGATCTAAGCTTCTAGACCATCCTAACTTGCTAAAGTTCATGAAGACAATGTATACAGCCTGTCCTCATCTATCCTCTTGGTCACCTCTTCAAAATGCTCAATCAAATTCATGAGACACAATTTCCCATGCGCAAAGCGATGATGACTATTGCTAATCAGTCCTTGGCTTTCCAAATGCAGATAGATCCTGACTCGCAGAATCCCTTCCAGTAACTTTCCCACCGCTGATGTTAAGCTCACTGGCTTGTAGTTCCCTTCCTTGTCCTTGCAGCCCTTCTTAAACAAAGGCACAACATTAGCCACCCTCCAGTCTTCCAGTACCTCACCCATGGATAACGAAGATACAAAAATCTCTGTCAGGGCCCCAGCAATTTCTTCCCTGGCTTCCCACAACGTCCTGGGATAAACTTGGTCAGGCTCCGGGGAGATATCCACCTTTATCTGCCTCAAGACTGCCAGCACCTCCTCCTTCGTAATGTCTCCTTCGGCACATCACTGTTCTCTTCCCTGAACTCACTAGTTTTCATCTCCTTCTCCCAGAGTTCCTTTCCCATTCCCACCAGTCCAGCTGGGTTTTCTCTGCCGTTTCCATTTCTCATTACCCAGACTCATCCCCCTCCCCCACCTGGTTCCACCTGCCCGTCACCCACATATCTATCAACCTGGATTTCTTCCTCCTCGGTTCACCTTTCCTATCCCCTCCTCCTTCCCCATCCTGGCTTCACCTGCCTATCATCTCTCCCTTATCTGGTTCGGTCTATCACCTACCTGTCTCTGTCTCAACCCTTCCTCTAGCTTCTTCATACTGGCTGTCTTCCCTCTATATTCTCAGTCCTGATGCAGGGTCTTGACCTGAAATATTGACCATTCCTTTGCCTCCACAGATGCTGCCTGACCCACTGAGTTCCTCAGCAGTTTGTGTTTTGCTCCAGATTCCAGCATCTGCAGTCTCTTATGTCTCCATAACCCATTTTACCCTCCCCACATTCCCATCAGCTCCCACTCCGCCCCCGCCCCCACCCCCACCTCAGAATGCACCACTCACCTATACACTGGGAGTAATCTACTGCGGCCAATTAACCGACCAACCTTCAGGTCTTTGGGATGTGGGAGGAAACCAGAGCACCCGGGGGTTGGCCATGTGGTCACAGGGAGAATGTGCAGGCTCCACATAGAATCGGGCACATCTGTCCCCACCATCAGTAGTATCTACAGGAGGCGCTGCCTCAAGAAGGCAATGTCCATCAACAAAGAACTCCACCACCCGGGCCATGCCATCTTTACATTGCTAACATCAGGGACGAGGTACAGAAGCCTGAAGTCCCACACCAGCAGGTTCAAGAACAGCTACTTCCCTTCAACCATTCGGTTCTTGAACCAACCGGTAAAACCCTAATCACTACAGTTTAGCAACACTGTGACCACTTTGATCACTTTGCATTAAAATGGACTTTGTTTTTTTTGTTCTAATTGTGTTCTTTCTTGCAAAATCTGTGTATGATTTATGCTTAATCGATGTTTTTCTTGTGAATGCGGCTTATCTGATGCCATTCGCCTGTGATGCTGCTGCAAATAAGTTTTTCATTGCATCTGTGCACACATGTATTTGTGCATGTGACAATAAACTTGACTTTGACTGGTTGCAGATTCAGGAGTCCTGGTGACGATGCAGGCATATTCTGGAGAATCACCAAGAGTCCCTAACACACATAACGCAGTTAACTGCACGAGGAACCCAGAGTGGTCACATACAGCCCTCTGCCATCAGTGAGAGCCATCACAAACCTTCACTGCAGCAAGAAAATGGATGTGTGGGAGAAAAATCCTCAAGGTAAATTCACTGTGGTGTGGTGTGGCGTGTCTTACTGCTGTCTACCCCACGGGCTGTCTGGAGACACAAAGGACTGCAGATGCCGGAATTTGCAGCAACACACAAGATGCTGGAGGAATTCAGTGCATCTGATCCAGGTGGGGCGGGAGGGGGGGGTGGTGGTGATAGGTGGATGCGGGTTCCCCCCTCCTGCACCCTATCCATCTGCCCCTCACCCACACACTCCTCCCACTGGGTCCCCTCCCCCCCCCCCCACTGTTCCCATCTGCCCTCCCCACCTCCCTCCCATGATTCCATGCTCCACCTTCCCCTCCTATCAGATTCCACCATCTGCAGCCCTCTGTCACCTCCACCTCCCACCTCCCAGCCTCTGTCGCTATTCCCACCCTCCCCTCCCCCATAGAACATAGAACATAGAAAACCTACAGCACAATTCAGGCCCTTCGGCCCACAAAGCTGTGCCGAACATGTCCCTACCATCTGCCTATTACCCCTCCTCACTGGATCCACCAGTTGCTTGCCAGCTCTTGCTCCACCCTGTCCCCTCACCCCTATACACTGACTATTTTCCCTCTACCTTTCAGTCCAGATGAAGGGTCTCAACCCGAAACGTCGACTGTCTATTTCCCTCCATAGATGCTGCCTGACCCACAGAGTCACTCCAGCTTGCTGTGTCTTGTTGACAGGCCACTTGAACGGGCTCAGGTGTATCTCTAAGACCACATCTATAGGAGGATGTAGTTCACCATTCACTTAGATCAGGGCTGATCTATACCTTGTGTTACCTCTATACATTGAGCTACCTTGGTCCTATAACCCTTCATAACCCAACCAGCAAAACCTGATCAATCTTAGGTAATACATTTTCAGTCTACCTCCCAGCCTCATCTGTTCTTTGGAGAAAAGACATTCATTATCCAACTGCATTTTGCATGAAGAAGCACTTTCTTATCCCATCCTTGAGTGGATTAAGTGCAGAGAAAAGCTCATTTCATGTCGTCTCATCAAACATCCTCAGAGAAGGTTAGCATGGTTTAGATACAGAGTCTTGCTACACTGTGCCATCACACACTCCCAGGGCAGGGACAGAGGATTAGATACAGAGTAAAGCTCCTTCTACTCTGTGCCATCACACACTCCCAGGGCAGAGATAGTATGGGTTAGATACAGAGTAAAGCTCCCTCTACACTGTGCTATCGCACACTCCCAGGGCAGGGACAGAGGATTAGGTACAGAGTAAAGCTTCCTCTACACCGTCCCATCACACATTCCCAGGGCAGGGACAGCACAGGTTAGACACAGAGTAAAGCTCCCTCTGCACTGTCCCATCTATGATTGATCATGGGCAGCAAAATGGTTCTGTACTAGCCAATGTACTGTGGATCAACTTCAAAGAGATGGAGATCCGTTAAGAATGTGTCCTCATCAGAGAGCAGAAATCCTTGGAAGTTTATACTGGCCACAAGCAACCTTTGGACAAGAACCAGCAGGCAACAAACAAAAGAAAGAATAACCCTAAAAGCAAGTCCCAACACTCGCATAAGGGATAACAGTACTATTCACAGGGGGAGGGGAGACTGGGGCCTTGGCAGGTAGAGGGGAGATATTGGATAGAAATAAACACATAAGAGAACCATAGCTGTGATACCTTGCTTCTGTTAGTGCTTGCAATGAAGCTGAAACAATATCTTGAAACAGCATCCACAAGCTAAACGTGGGTATTATTGGCTGTTTGCTCCATGACAGCCTTTAAACATTCATGCAAAAATCAGTGCCTAATGTCCTCTGAGTAAGGTAACTGTTACACAGCTAGCATTCTGCATCTCAAAGCTAATACTAAACTTCAAGCCTGAGCAACACAGAAATCATCCCAAAGTCCAAGGTGAAATGGGGTCCCTTTCATTTCAATCTCCCTTTTTCCAGTATGTATTCCAGGGTCACACATGCTCAGTACCTCGTGTGCTTTAAGTATGAAGCAGTGGTGTGAAGCACTGTGCACTAACATTAAAAATGGGCCCTAAATGAAAACCCCATTATTTTTAATTAATCCTTAATTAAAATATATTACTCTTCAAATTCTGCCAGTCTATCTTAATATGCAAATGCCATCCATTCAAGGATATTTACATATCATTAATTAAAACAGTGCATTCTCTAGATCCAATAAAGAGCAGGGAGAATGGAGACAGACAGGCAAACACTGCTGTAATTGATTGGGAAGCTGGGTGGGAGATGGATGAGGGGGGAGGTGTGGAATCAGTTATAACATACCTCTGGGTTGCTGTTTGGACTTGTGGAACAGGGTCAAGACTCCTTTCCAAAAAGTCAGCTACAGTTCTGTTGCAGGACTCCCAAGTCCCTGGTTTCAAAGGAAATTCGGCACGTTCCTGATGACACTTATCAAATTTTATAGATGCACCACAGAAAGCATACTGTGCAGATGCATCACAACTTGGTAAGGCAACTGCTCTGCCCAAGACCGCAAGAAATTACAGAAAGCTGTGAACACAGCCCAGTCCATCACATAAACCAGCCTCCCCTCCACTGACTCCATCTACACCTCCTGCTGCCTTGGGAAAGCAGTCAATATCATCAAGGACCCCTTCCCACCCTCGTCATTCTGTCTTCTCTCCTTCCCATCGAGCAGAAGATACAAAAGCTTGAGAGCACATACCACCAAACTCAAAGACAGCTTCTACCCCACTGTTATAAGACTCTTGAACTGACCTCTCATATGCTAAAAGACAGACTCTTGATCTCCCAATCTACCTCATCGTGGCCTTTGCAATTTATATGTCTCCCTGCACTGCACTTCCTCTGTAACCGCAACACTATATTCTGCATTCTATTTTCTCGGTGAGTGGTGCAATCTCAAAATAATTACGTATGGCATGATCTGTCTGGATGGCATGCAAAACTAAAGCTTTTCACTGTATGTGTGATGTATGTGTGTATACATGTGACGATAACAAACCAATAATAAAAATAATAAATCCAGTTGCATTCCAAAGGTTTGAGCACATAATCGGTGACACAGGCTGAGAGATCACTTCATGGCAAGAGGCACCGCCTATCAGATGGGACATTAAACCAGTCGCCCCTTCTGCCATTTCAGGTTCCATACAAGGTCCCACAGCACTATTCCAGAAACAGGTGAGGACCGATACTTATCAGTGTCACAACCAACATGACTACAACTGATTGCCTGCAACTACCATGTTACTGTTTGTGGGTGCTTTCTCTACTTAAATTGGCAGCCTTGTTTCCTGTCGTACAATACTTAGAGGACTTCAAAACTACTTAACTGGCTTTAGGACTTAAGTTTGTAAAGGTGTAAAATAAATGCTAATTTTTACTTTTTCTTGCTTTTCACCTTTCTATAACATAACATGTAATGTTCTGTTCCACTGCACATAACTTCTTGAACACAAGAAAGTAGGCCATTCGGCCCCTCAAGCTTTCCTTGCCATTCAATATGTTCATGGCTGATCTACATTGGCCTCAACTCCTCCTCTGTGCCTTCACTTCTTCCCTTTCTCCTTCCATGGGATCGAGGGTGACTTGTTTCCATTCTGGTCCTGAGGTGACCAATGAGGCCAATATGGGAACCACAGACTCTTGGACAATGGAGCCATGCCAGAGAGCCTGAGGCCAAGGAGTCAGGCCTGGAGACTTACCAGGATGCTGCCCGGGTGGAACATTTCAGTGACAAGGAGAGACAGCATAGGTTGGGGTTTGTTGTCTTTGGAGCAAAGGAGGATGAGGGGGACCCTGATCAAGGTATGCAAAATTATGAGGGGCATAGTAAAGGCAGATAGTCAGGAACTTTACCCCATAACTGAGGCATCTAAAGTCAGAGGGCATAGGTTTGTGAGAAAAGGGTTAGAGGAACAATTTTTTTTACCCAGAGGGTGGCTGCAGTCTGAAACACACTGCCTGAGAAGGTGGTGACACCCTCACCACATGAATACAAGTACTAGCGGGCATGTTTTAAGGTGAGAGCGGGTAAGTTCAAAAGAGATGTGCAGGGCAAGTTTTTTACCCAGTGAGTGGTGGGTGCCTGGAATGCACTGCCGGGGTGGTGGTGGAGGTAGATACGATAAGAGGCATTTAAGAGGCTCGTAGATAGGCACATGAATGTGCAGAGAATGGAGGAATATGGACATTGTGCAGGCAGAAGGGATTAGTTTAATTACATGTCATTAGCTTAATTAGTTCAACACAACATCATGGGCCGAAGGGCCTGTTCCTATGCTGTACTGTCCTATGTTTCTATGGAACTGGAAAAGCTTATTCTGCTCTGGATTTAAACACAGAATCTCAATCAGCCCCACAGAGCTGAGCAATGCTACACTGCTGAAGGCTACTATCTGCAGGAGAAGACACAAAGCAAAAATCGTAGTGATTGGTCATGATGAGGGCATGGAGCTGTTTGAAGGGAGTGAGAAAATGGGGTGATGTTGGTGTTTAAGTGTCCATGGGTGGAGTTCAGTAAAGGGTGAACCTGCACTCTGGTGAGAAAGAGACAAACAATCATCCCTCTCAAGAGGACATCAAATGTCCCAAGGTGTTAACTGAAGAAGAGCAAGGATATTCCCCCAAAACTCGAGGAGTTTTCCCTCTGAACCTCCAGGGTTATTCTCACAAACTTTCAGGGGCTATCCCCCTCACCTCCACGGCAACATTCCTCAACTAGCTGTATCTAAAATAAATTTTCCAATCAATAACAAAGCAAGTTTCTCACTTTTCCTTACCTCGGGATAGCCCATAGGTTTTACATTTCCCAGGGAACTTTCCCAAGTATAGTCACTGTCAGGGCAAAGTGCCTGATGTCAGGGCAAAGGAATTCCAGGATGTTCAAGAGCCAGAATTGGCAGACTGCATGTGCATCAGGGGTTATAAGGCAGGAAGATGGAATTGGTAGGAGCTGGGAAGGATTTGAAAACAAGATTTTAAGATCTTAAAATCATTTGATGGGGGGTTGTTGAATCAGGAGTGGGAAACGCAAATTAGTAGAGATGATGATGAGTCATGAATATGGACAACAGTCGAGTGATGGGTCAGAATGGCCAAGTACTGGAAATTCAGGTTACATAATCTTAGACAGACAGACAGACAGACAGACAGACAGACAGACAGACAGACAGACAGACAGACAGACAGATAGATAGATAGATAGATAGATAGATAGATAGATAGATAGATAGATAGATAGATAGATAGAACACACAGTGAAATTCATCTTTCGCATAGAGTGTTCCGTTGCAGCCTGCAAGTGTCGCCACGCTTCTGGCACCAACATAGCATACCCACAATTTGCTAACCCATACGTCTTTGGAATGTGGGAGGAAACTGGAGCACCCGGAGGAAACCCACACAGACACGGGCAGAATGTACAAACTCCTTACAGACAGCGGCCGGAATTGAACCTGGGTCGCTGACGCTGTAATAGTATTATGCTAACCACTACACTACCGTGTTAGTAATCCTACTTGTTAAGTCTACCCTACCGGGCAGGTCCCACTATCTTATCATTAACAATGCATTGCACAGACCATGATGCTTAAAGCACTGATTACTGTTGCCATTAAATCATTTGGAGTTGTCCTATCACAGACACTCCCTCTGGTAGAACATAGAACAGTACAGCACATGAACAGGGCCTTCAGCCCACCATGTCTGTGCTGACCATAATGCCAATCAGAACTAATCCCATCTGCCTGCACATGGTCTACACCACCAGGTTCAAGAACAACTACTTCCCTTCAACCATTCAGTTCTTGAGTCAACCTGCACAACCCTAATTATTGCCTCAGCACAGCAACATTATACTCACTTTGACCACTTTGCACTACAATGGACTTTTTTTTGTTCTAATTATGTTCTTTCTTGTATAATTTTGTATAATTTACGTTTAATTTACATTTTTCTTGTGAATGTTGTATCTCTAATGTTATGTGCCCGTGATGCTCCTGTAAGTAAGCTTTTCATTGCACCTGTGCATAAATGTACTTGTGCATATGACAATAAACTCGACTTGACTTTGACTTTCATGTTCATGTCTAAATGCCTCTTAAATGTTGCTATTGTATCTACTTCCACCACCTCCCCTGCAGCAAGTTCTGGACACCCACCACTCTTTTAGTAAAAATCATATGTCGTAAATCCCCTTTAAACTTTCCCCCTCTCACCTAAAACCTACACCTTCTAGTATTTGACATTTCTACACACCCCTCCCCCACCATCTCTGTGATTGAAAACTAACTTGCATCTCTCTCTTCCCCAGTTCTGACGAAGGACCGCAGACTCAAAAGGTTGCCTGTTTCTCTCTCTGCAGATGCTGCCTGGCCTGTGGAGTGTTTCCAGCATTTCCTGTGTGAGTTTCTGGAAATTCACTGCAGATAACAAAAAGCCCGGGCTTAACATTCCACACAAACTACAGATGTTTCTGCTTTTTCAGTCAGGCATCCTGAATTTCCAATTCCAAACTCATTATCCCATCCCCCCCTTGTCCTTTCCACTCAATTCTTCCTCCTACTGGGCATGTTTTAATTTGACACCTTTGAGCTCTGTAATGAGGTGAGGAGATTTTGTGTGTGTGTGTGTGTGTGTGTGTGTGTGCAGCCACAGAGGAATTCATTATAGAGCAGCTCTGTACGTACTGCACTGCTTGTGTTAATGACAATGGAGAGAGGGATGGGGAGGAGGGGAGGAAAGAGAGGCAGACAGACAGACAGATATCAGCAACACGGGATGAAAGAAACATGAGCCGCGTTAGAGTCACAGCAGGCAGGAAAAGACAAATAGAATATTTTCTCGAGAAAGATGAAGAGCTAGTGAGAAGCATTTCCTACAGAAACCCTTTGTTGCTCCTATAGCACCATGGCTCCCTGATCCAGCATTGGGCACAGTTCACACTGGCATCATTCAGAAAGATCGCCAAATGCATAAGGACTAGGATTAGGTCCCCGCTGTGGCTCAGTGGGTTGGCAAGTGTCTTAGCTTCAAGTCCCTCTCCAGGGACAGCACAGTGGCGCAGCTGGTAGAGCCACTGCCTCACAGCTCCAGTGGCCCGGGTTCGATCCTGACCTATGGTGCTGTCTGTGTGGAGTTTGCACATCTTCACTGTGAGCGCGTGGGCTTCCCCCAGCTGCTCCAGTTTCATCCCACATTCCAAACACGTACGAGTTGGTAAATTAATCGGCCGCTGTAAATTGCCTCTGGAGTGCAGGTGAGTAGTAGAGTCTGGGGGGAGTTAGAACACAGAAGAGTACAGTACAGGAACAGGCCCTTCGGCCCACGATGTCTGTGCCGATCATGATGCCAAATTAAACTAATTGCTTCTGCCTGCACATGATTCATATCCCTCCGTTCTCTGCATATTTATGTGCCTATCTAAGAGCCTCTTGAACGCCACTAATCATATATGGTTCCACCACCACCCCTGGCAGCAAATTCCAGGCACCCACCTGTGTAAAAAAAAACTTACCTCGCACATCTCCTTTAAACTTCCCCCTCCACCTTAAATGCATGTCCTCTAGTATTTAACATTTCTACCCTGGGTAAAAGACTTTGACAGTCTACCCTATCTATGCCTCTGTCAGGTCTCCCCTCAGCCTCTGATGCTCCAGAGAAAACAAAGCAAGTTTGTCCAACCTCTCCTTATAGCTCATACCCTCTAATCAAGGGTAAACCTCTTCTGCACCCTTTCCAAAGCCTCCACATTCTTCCTCTAATGGGGGCGACCAGAAATGCACACTATAAATTGATAGGAAGAGAGTGAGAGTAGATTATAGGATTACAAGGGGGGAATGGGGTTACCCTGGGCACTAGCATATGTGATGGACTCCAGGTTATAATGAAAGAAGGGGTATGGGAACATGGGGCATTCCCAGGACAGTAACATGAGAGTGTTACACAACTCAGTGTGAAACATCGGGCACGTATACTTTTGAATGAGATTTAATGCAAGCCCCATCTGTGCTCTCAGGAGCCCCATCTGTGCTCTCAGGTGGATTTAAAAGATCACAAAGCACAGTTCCAATAGGTGCAGGCAAGTTCTCCTTAGCTTCCTGAAAATTAGTCCTGAACCAGTTATGCAAAAGCAAATTATTAGGGATAAATATATCCCGGTGAGGCAGAGAAGGAATGGCAGGGTGAAGGAACCGGGGGTGACGAGAGAGGGTGGAACGACTTGTTAGGGAGAAGAAGGTAGCATACGTGAGGTATAAGCAGCAAGGTTCAGACAGGGCCCGTGAGGAATATAGGGTAGCGAGGAAGGAACTTAAGAAAGGGCTGAGGAGAGCTAGAAGGGGACATGAAAAGGCTTTGGCTAGTAGGGTTAAGGAAAATCCCAAGGCCTTTTTCAAGTACGTGAAGGGTAGGAGGATGGCTAGAGTGAAGGTAGGTCCGATTAAGGACAAAGGTGGGAGAATTTGCCTGGAGGCGGCGGAAGTGGGAGAAGTTCTCAATGAATACTTCTCTTCGGTATTCACCAGGGAGAGCGGTCTTGATGATGCGGAAGGGAGTGCTGGTAGGGGTAATGTTCTCGAGGTTGTAGATATCAAGAGAGAGGATGTATTGAAGTTGTTAAATAATATTAAGACAGATAAATCTCCAGGGCTTGACGGGATTTTCCCCAGGCTGCTTCGAGGGGCTAGGGAGGAGATTGTTGAACCGCTGGTAAGGATCTTTGAGTCCTCGTTGTCCACGGGGATGGTGCCGGAGGATTGGAGGGTTGCGAATGTTGTCCCCTTGTTCAAAAAAGGTAATAGGGATAGGTCAGGGAATTATAGACCGGTGAGTCTCACGTCTGTGGTGGGTAAGCTGTTAGAAAGGATTCTAAGGGATAGGATTTATGAACACCTTGAGAATCATGGACTGATTAGGGACAGCCAGCATGGCTTTGTGAAGGGAAGATCTTGCCTCACAAGCCTGATAGAGTTCTTTGAGGAGGTGACCAGGAAGATTGATGAGGGCAGTGCAGTGGATGTGGTTTACATGGATTTTAGTAAGGCATTTGATAAGGTTCCTCATGGTAGGCTTCTTCAGAAGGTCAGAGGCCAAGGGATCCAAGGAAGCTTGGCTGTGTGGATTAGGAATTGGCTTGCATGTAGAAAGCAGAGGGTTGTGGTGGAAGGAGTGCCCTCAGATTGGAAGGCAGTGACTAGTGGTGTCCCGCAGGGATCGGTTCTGGGACCTCTACTTTTTGTGATATTTATAGATGACTTAGATGAGGGGGTGGAGGGCTGGGTTAGTAAGTTTGTGGACGACACTAAGATAGGCGGTGTTGTGGATAGTGTGGAGGGCTGTCGGAGCTTACAGAGGGATATTGATAGGATGCAGAGCTGGGCTGACAAGTGGCAGATGGAGTTCAATCCGGAGAAGTGTGAGGTGGTACACTTTGGAAGGACAAACTCCAGGGCAGAGTACTGGGTTAATGGCAAGGTACTTGGCAGTGTGGAGGAGCAGAGGGATCTGGGGGTTCATATTCACAGTTCATTGAAAGTTGCCTCACAGGTGGAAAGAGCAGTTAAGAAGGCCAATGGGATGTTAGCTTTCATAAATCGTGGGATTGAGTTTAAGAGCCGCGAGGTGATGATGCAGCTTTACAAAACTCTAGTTAGGCCACACTTAGAGTACTGTGTTCAGTTCTGGTCGCCTCATTATAGGAAGGATGTGGAGGCGTTGGAGAGGGTGCAGAGGAGATTTACCAGGATGCTGCCTGGATTAGAGAGTATTGAATATGAGGAAAGGCTTAAGGTGCTAGGGCTTTATTCACTGGAAAGGAGGAGGATGAGAGGAGACATGATAGAGGTATATAAAATACTGAGAGGAATAGATAGAGTAGACAGTCAGCGCCTCCTTCCCAGGGCACCAATGCTCAAGACGAGAGGGCATGACTTTAAGGTTATGGGTGGGAGGTTCAGGGGAGATGTCAGGTGGAGGTTTTTCACCCAGAGAGTGGTTGGTGCATGGAATGCACTGCCTGGGGTGGTGGTGGAGGCAGATACATTGAACAGATTCAAGAGCTTGTTGGATAGGCATATGGAGGAGTGTGGGATGGGGCGATATGCGGGAGGAAGGGGTTAGATAGTGTGAGGGTGGTTTGATGGATGGCACAACATGGTGGGCCGAAGGGCCTGTTTTGTGCTGTATGGTTCTATGGTTCTATGGTTCAAATTATCCGGATGTTTGTCACATCATTGTTGGTGGGGTCTTGTAGCATGTAAATAGTCCACAGAACAACAATAAATATACATCATTGGTTATGGGGCAGGCTAGCGTTTTCTGAGGCTCTGAGTGGAACTTTGTAAACATATTTTCTTTCTTTATCATTGCTGCAGTGGCCCGCCAACCTAACATCACTTTGGGAGCATCTCCACCACCGTGACAGCAGGGGTTCAGGATGGTAACCCACCAGCTTCATCAGGACACCACAGAAGGTGAGATGAAAACTGACATGCTTCGATTGCAAGAGTGAGATCTAATTAAAAGCTCAGGGCCATGTGGGAATCCGAGCAGTGTTCACTTCCCATGGGGAGTGACCCTATGGTGGAAGATGACTGGCAATGTCCTATCCACAACTCGCAAACTACCACATCTTTGCATTTGAAGAAGGAGGAAGCAAAACCTCCAACACAAGAGAGCAGAAACTGCAGAGAGTTGTGGACGCAACTCAGCGCATCATGGAAACCAGCCTCCCCTGCATGGACTGTCTATACCTCTCGCTGCCTTGGTGAAGCAGTCGGCATAATCAAAGACCCTATCCACCCAGGTCATTCTCTCTCCTCCCCACTCCCATCAGGCAGAAGATACAGGAGCCTGAGGGCATATACCACCAGGCTCAAGGACAGCTTCTATCCCACTGTGATAAGACTATTGAACGGTTCCCTTACACGATGAGATGGACTCTTGACCTCACAACCTACCTTGTTATGATCTTGCACCTTATTGTCTACCTGCACTGCACTTCCCTGTAGCTGTGACACTTTACTCCGTTATTGTTTTTACCCTGTACTACCTCAATGCACTGTGTCATGAATTGATCTGTACGAATGGTATGCAAGACAAGTTTTTCACTGTACCTCGGTACAAGTTACAATAATAAACCAATACTCTAGACATTCATAGAACATTCATTGACCAGTACAGCACGGGAACACTCCCTTCAGCCCAACACATTGTGGCAAACTAATTGAGCTAATGACATCTGATTAAACTATTCCCTTCTGCCTGCACATGGGGTGACCAGAATTGAATGCAATACTCCAGATGCAGCCTAACCAGAGTTTTATAAAGCTACAACATAACTTCCTGACTCTTGAAGTCAATGCCTCAACTAATAAAGGCAAGCATGCCATATGCCTTCTTTACCACCCTATCAACCTGTGCAGCCACTTTCAGGGAGTTATGGGCTTGGACCCCAAGATCCATCTGTACATCAATGTTGTTAAGGGCCCTGCCATTAACTGTGTTCCTTTCCTTTACATTTGATCTCCCAAAGTGCAACACCTCACACCTCAATGGCATTACTATCGCCAATCCTCCATCGTCAACATCCTGGGGGTCACCACTGACCAGAAACTCATCTGAACCAGCCACACAAATACTGTGGCTTTAAGGGCAGGCTGGATATCCTGCAAATGAGTGACTCACCTCCCGACAGCCCAACACCTTTCCACCATCTGCAAGGTACGAGTCAGAGGGTGATAGAACACTCTCCACTTGCCTGGGTCAGTGTAGCTTCAACAGTTCTCAAGGAACTCGACAACATCCAGGACAAGGCAGCCCGTTTGACTGGCGCCCCATCCAATCCCCTAATCATTCATTCGTCCACTACTATAAACTATCTATAAACAACATCTATCAAACCAGTGACTTCACCACCAAGGGCAGCAGGCTCATGGAACCACCATCACCTGTAGACTCCCTTCCAACTCAAAAACTATCCCAACTTGGAAATATAACACCGTTCCTTCATTGCTGTTGGGTCTAAATCCTGGAACTCCCTCCACAAGAGCACCATGGGAGCGCCTTCACCAGAAGGACTGCAGCAGTTCATGAGGGCAGCTCACCACCACCGCCTTCTCGAGGGCAGTTAGGAATGGGCAATAAATACTGGCCTTGCCTGCGACACTCACATCCTGAAAAATGGTTAACAAGAGGGAATAGAAAGGGATTTATTTTCTCGAAGCAGGTGATTGACACAGATATTAAAGCGAGAGATGCATCTCTGGATGTGAGGTGGCAGCAGCTTGCCTGAGCTGTCGATAGGAGATATGCCTTGACGGGGGATTGAGCTTTCTAATGGAGATATGCAGAGTCAATGAAGACTGAAATTGAAAAGGAAGCACATGAGTGAAGTCTATTTTGCTCCAATATGAGACGGGATCACTTGAGGTGAAGAGAAGACAGCTTGTCTTTCCCTCCACAGCTTCTGTACACTGTCGACTGTCCGCCCCCTCCGCTTCCAGCCTGATCAACTAAAGCCTGTCACCAATTTATGACAGAAATCAAGAATAAAAGGTGAATAGCAACCTTTCCCCTTCCTCTCATCTCTCACGTATTTAGAGTACAATTAGTTCTGGCTTCTGCACGTCGCAATAGACTTTGCCCACACCTTAACCCTGTAGGATGGGAGAATTCCTCAGCCTTGTTTGCAGGGCTTGCAATCAGTTTCTGTTGTTACAGTGACCAGGATCAGCCATGAGCTGAGACAGGAGAACATAAGGAGTAGAAGGAGTTGGCTATCTGGCCCTTCAAGTTTGTCCCACCTCAGTTCCATTTCCCCAGCCTCCGAGGGAGAGAATTCCATAGATTCTCCAAATCCAGAGTGAAGAAACTTCTCCTCACCTCTGTCCTAAATAGCCCACCAATTATTCTGAGTGTGACCCCTGCTCCTACAACAATGTACTTTGGGGGAAGTACTTTAGGGCATCATCCAAGGCAGGGTAGAGTGGGGACCGATGTCAATACAGCAGGTTATCAACCCATTAATCCATCCCCTATTATACACTGTCCTACCACATAATTACCGTCAGGGGGCCTCTGAGTCACAAGTCACTTACTGTTGTTCTCATCTCACTTCTTCCCCCTACTAGTTTCCCAAACATGGGTCATCCCTCTCAATTGCTCTAAGACCAGCATTAAGTAACTGAGCCCCTGCCACACCTTTATCCAGCTTTCTGCTCTTGCTAAATGTCCTGACTCATCAACATTCAGGTCCCAATCTCTGTCAACCTGCAGCCATGTGTCTGTAATGGCTATCAGATCAAATTTATTTCTATGTGCTCTCTAAGTTCATCTGTTTGATTCAAACATCTTTAGTTTTGATCTTTTACTATCTTTGTAATCTCTCCCCTTATCTACTGTTAGATTCATTCTCTGTACTGCTTCCTGGCAGAGTCTATCACTTACCATATTTCTCTCTCACCTTGCCTCTACTCTTGACTGGGTCTTCATCAATGTTTTAATCTCTTTATTTTCATTCAAAGGATGTGGGGTTTGCGGGCTGAGCCAGCATTTAGTTACCCGTCCCTAGTTTCCCTTGAGAAGGTGGTGGTGAGCTGCCTTCTTGATCCACTGCAGTCCTTGATATGTGGGTACACCCACAATATGTTAGGGAGAGAGTTCCAAGATTTTGACCCGGCGACAGTGAAGGAACAGCGATATATTTCCGGGTCAGGATGGTGTGTGGATTGGAGGGCAACTTCCAGATGGTGGTGCTCCCCATGCTTTTGCTGCCCTTGTCCTTCTAGCTGGTAGAGGCCGTTGGTTTGGAAGTCTTGATATCTCTCCGTCAAGGAAGCAGAAATAAAACCCCTGGCAGCGTATTCCAGGCACCAAACACTCTGCGTAAAAAACCTGCCCCATACATCTCCCTTAAGCTCTCCCCCTCTCACCTTAAAGCTATGCCCTCTTGTATTTGACATTGGGAAAGAGACTCTGACTATCTACTCTATCTATGCCTCTCATTATTTTATAAGCTTCTATCATGTCTCCCCTCAGCCTCTGCCGCTCCAGAAAAAAACAAAGTTTGTGCAACCTTTCCTTATAGCACACGCCCGGTAACCTAGGCAGCATCCTGGTAAACCTCTTGAACGACCAGAATTGAATGCAAAAGAATTCAGCAGAATGATATCGGTTCTTTGCAAAGGAAGAGAAGAATTAGATGCTGTTCCACTGATACTGATGAGATCCTCAGGACACCCCATGAGGGTGTATGGCCAATCAAGTATATGTTGTGTTGTAAGGTACAACATATGGCAGCTAATCTGTGCACAGCAAGATCCCACTAGCAGCAATGCGATAGTGACCAGATAATTTTGACTTCGCTGTGCTGGTTGATAAACACCAGCCATGACACCTGGTCTTCCACAACTACCAACATAACAGAACATGCCTGGGACTCAGCGATCGAAGTGAAATGGGAACAGAAGTCAAGCTCCTTGCCAGTGATAGGGAATGACTAAACCAGGCAGGGAAAGAGCAGAAGGTCCCTCTCTGTGCCCGGGTGCATGACCCCAGCCGGCACAAGAGGGCAAGGAAAGGAAAGAGACTCTGGATCAGCTTCAGATGCCCACTGCTGGAAGGGAAGCTACTCCGTGGCCAAAGCAGCTGGTAACAGCTTACCCCCTCCAATTAGCACATCTGCCTCAAGCCACACAGAGAAAGCAAACACCTCTTAAGATACCCAAGAGTAGCCGACACCTCATATTCCACCTTGGGAGTCTCCAACCTGATGCCCTCAACATCGACTTCTCTAAATTCCGGTAACCCCACCCCTTCTTCTTCTTCCCCACCCCCCCCCAACTCCTTTGTCTTCCCTTATTCCTGTGGCTCTCTCCCCTGCCTTGATGACCTGCCCATCTCCTGTCCTCCCCTCCTCCATCCTTTATTCCATGGTCCACTGCCGTCTCCTACCGGATATCTTCTTCTTCATCCCTTTGCCTCTTCTATCACACCTCAGCGTATTATATCTTCTCCCCCTCCTCCACCCACCTCCCTTCCCCCTCTCACCTGGACTCGCCTATCACCTGATCTCACCTATCCCCTACCCGTGTGTGCTCCTCCCCCTCCCCCCACCTTCTTATTCCGGCTTCTGCCCTCTTCCTTTCCAGTCCTGATGAAGGGTCTCAGCCCGAAACGTCAACTGTTTATTTCCCTCCATGGATGCTGCCTGACCTGCTGAGTTCCTCCAGCACTCTATGCATATTGCTCCTACTGTACACCATAAGATCAAGGCCTTTAGAAGTTCAAGCTGGGCAGCTAGGGCACCTCGTATCCTTTTGAGTTGGTGGTTCAATTTAAATCATTGCACTTGATCAAAATGCTCCCTCATTCGGTGCTTTTAGGGGTTAACAATGGGCAGCTGGGTAAATGACTGAGAGAGGAAGGCAGATCATTGCACCCTCCTTAATGTGTTCAGAGCTTGAGCAGAGGAAGTGATTCAGAGATCACTCTGAGCAGGGAGGTTTCAGCCTCGCTGAGAGGTTATACTACTTCAGTCAGTGTTCTGGGCTCCAGAAGCTCTGGTATCCATCTCCCGATGATCTGCGTGTCAATTACTGGGCAGCTTAATTAACTGCAAATCTGACTGTCAAATTTGGATTTGATGCTAATTGGAAAGCAGGGAATCTCAGTGGGAGAGGCTACCCATCATGTTCAATAATGTGGAATGCGGAAAAAAAGCACAGCGAGAGGCCTGTCACCAAAATACTTGGGCTGGGAGGGAGATAACAAGCATCTTGAAATTTTCACAGCTCATTATTTCTACATGTGATTTGCAGACAACAGGATGCCTGTGCACCAGCTCTGCAGAACCTGTCTTAGGTGGAAATAAAGAGCAGTTATTCAACAGGGTAAGGGTTACCCACTGCAGAACAGTGCAGATCCACTGCCTGTAGTCAACAAGCTAAAGCTTACAATCTACATAATAGCACAGCAATGCAATACAGTTACTACACAATTCAGAATACACAATATGGTTCTATGGTTCAGCAGAGTAAGTCATTTAGAATGACCAGAGTAAGGTCACTTTTACCTCCTGAAATTAGGGCTGTTCACTTTACAAGTATGCACAACTATTGTTTATTCAGAAGGGTTGGAGTTATGGCATCTCAAAGCAGTTAAAGCGCAGAGTTTCCCAGTACTGCCCAATCAATATGTAACTGGAATAAAGACTTTAAAAAATGCTGGAAAGACTCAGCAGGTTAGACAGCATCTATGGAGAGAGACCTTCAACTTGAAAAGTTAACTCTGTCGAGCAGTGTTACAGGAGAATTAGGAGCAGGCCACTTGGTTGTGGCATTGTGCACCAGGGTTGTGATTGGTTGCTGGAGAAGGGTTGGGCTTGTGATTAGCATGGGGACACCAATGTGACAGGATGGGGACTTCAGAACTTACCTGGGAGAAGTGGTGGAGTGTGTGGGGGGTGGGGGGAGGTAATGGGTGGGTGTCCAGCACCCCTCTCAACAGTGGGCACCTACTCAGGCAGGTCTTCTTTAACCAACAATATCGGAGTGCGTTGCAGAGACAAGCACACACATCCAGGTCCCTCCTGGCAGCAGAAAACCACAGACCACAGTCCGTGCGATAAGCCCTCGATTTTCTTAGATGGAAATCTTTCTTGGAAGACAAGTAAGGCATGCTTGCCTTTATTAGTCGAGGCATTGAGTTCAAGAGTCAGGAAGTTATGTTGCAGCTTTATAAAACTCTAGTTTGGCCGCATCTGGAGTATTGCATTCAATTCTAGTCGCCCCATTATAGGAAGGATGTGGAGGCTTTGGAGAAGGTACAGAAGAGATTTACCAGGATGCTGCCTGGATTAGAGGGCATGTGCTATAAGGAGAGGTTGGACAAACACGGGTTTTTTCTATGGAGTGGCGGAGGCTGAGAGGAGACCTGAAAGAAGTGCCTAAGGTTATGAGAGGCACAGATAGAGTAGACAGCTGGTATCTTTTACCCCAAGGTAGAAATGTCTAATACTAGAGGCCATGCATTTAAGGTGAGAGGGGGATAGTTCAAAGGAGATGTGTGGGACAGATTTTTTGCACATAGAATGGTAGGTGCCTGGAACACACTGCCAGGGGTGGTGGTGGGGGCAGATACAATAGAGGCGTTTAAGAGGCTGTTAGATAGGCACATGAATATGCAGAGAATGAAGGAAAATGGACCATGTGCAGGCAGAAGGGATTAGGTGTCATTAACTTAATTAATTCAGCACAACATTGTGGGCCAAAGGGCCTGTTCCTGTGCTATACTGTTCTATGTTATATTACATTGCACATATAAACGTTGCACCAGTTGATGGAATGTCTGGGCTTGTGTCGATTAGTGAATATCATGGGGCGGAAGTTGGAGTGTGTTATGTGCACACACTGGTGCCAGCAGTTATCATTAGATTGCAGGCAGGTCAGCACTGACACCTAAGTGTTACCTCCAGTCCCAAATGTCTGAAGCCCTGACTGTGGCTATGTCCTCCTAATGTGTAAAGTACTAGGCTAAAGGCTGATGATAAACATTTCACATAGATGAGTCAGCAGCGCACAGCAAGGTTTTTCCTCCTCAGGATGATCTATTGCACCCAAATAAAGCAAGGTATCATTGTCATTGAGTCATAGCGTCATACAGCACAGAAACAGGCCCTTCAGCCCACAACATCCATGCTGGCCTTTTCATCCATCTACATTAACCCCATTTGCCTGCATTAGGATCATATCCTTCTATACCTTGCTTATCGAAGTGTCTGTCTAAACGCCTCTTAAACGTTGTGATTGTATCTGATTCCACCACCTCCACCAGTAGTGCGTTCCAGATACCTACCACGCTCTGTGTAAAAAAAACTTTCTATTCAGACCCCCTTTAATTCTCCTTTTCTCACCTTAAACCTATGCTTTCTTCTTTTTGATACCCCTGCCACGGGAAAAAGATTCTCTCTACACTATCCATGCTTCTTATAATTTTATATCTCCCTACCAGGTCACCCTTCAGCCTCCTTCGTTCCCGGAAAAACAAATCCAGCCTCTCCCCATAACTAAAGTCCTCCAATCCAGGCAACATCCTCTTCACTGGCGAATCACCTCTTCACTCTCTCCCGCTCAACCATACACCTCCTGTAGTGTGGTGACCAGAAATGTACACAATACTGCAAGTGCAGCCTAACCAAAGTTTTGTGAAGTTGCAACATAATGTCCAAGCTCTTATATTCGATTATGTTTAAATAATACTTGGTTCCTGCTCCGAATCCCAGAGTTGGCCCACCAGTTATACCCCTGACCCACCACCACAAGGTCCAAAGCATCTTTGTTACCCCCGTTCAAAATAGCACGTGGTTTACCTAACACAGACACAAGTCATTCAGCCTGACTGGTCCATGCTGGCACTTAGTCTCCACCCCCAACCTTCTTTACCTCACCCTATAAATACAGACCTCCTTCTTCCTCCTCTACTTAAACACCTCTATTGTCTTAATTAACGTTTCTCTGCATAAAGCAATCACTCTTGAATTCCTTATTCAATTTTTCAATGACAATCTTATGCTTATAACCTCTGTTCCTGATGCCCTCAGAGGAGGAAATATCTCCACATTTAAGATAAGATATCTTCATTAGTCACATGTACACTGAAACGCATAGTGAAATGCATCTTTTTGCGTAGAGTGTTCTGGGGGCAACCCACAAGTGTCACCACACTTCTGGCACCAACCTAGCATGCCCACAACTTCCTAACCCGTACGTCTTTGGAATGTGGGAGGAAACCAGAGCACCCTGAGGAAATACATGCAGACACGGGGAGAACGTACAGCCTCCTTACAGACAGCGGCAGGAGTTGAACCTGAGTCACTGGCGCTGTAAAACGTTACGTTAACCGCTACACTACACATTTACCCTTCCCTGATCACCTCCCAATCTTTCAAAAAACCCAGCCACCTGCCAGGACCTTTCACTTCCTTAGAAGTCCCGCTTTGCAATTTTACTTTGGCCTCTGTAGACATCTTATAATATGGAGACTGAAGCTGTGCACAGTGCTCCAAGCGAGGTCTAGCGAGTTTAACAATCTCTCTGCTTTTTAATTCTAACCACTGTAAATAAACCCCAGTGTTGTGTTTACACTTTTATTACCCATGTTGGAACTTTTGGTGATTTATGAATCTGTTGATCTCTGTATCATCACCATTTTTACGTCCCTCATTTCCAAGTGGTAGAAAGGCACCCTTATTCCTCCTAGTACAAGTACTCAGTCTCAATGATCCTCCAGATCTCTTCCCTCAGTCCCCCGGGTTGGATGACTTGCTCCCATTCTCGTTCCGTGGTTCCCGAGGTGGCTGATGAGACCAAAGTAAGGAAAACAAGAAGAAGACTCGGGTACATCTTACAACAGACAGGAAGAGACTCTGCCACCGGTGAGACAGGAAGCGCCTGTGGTGATGGGTAGTGGCTGGCTTAGAAGGTGGTGCCTTACTTCCATTGTGTCCACTTAGGTACATCTCCTTCCCTTCGAAAGCCTCTGTTGACTGTTTCCATGCTCCCAGTGTATTCCAGACGATCACCATGCTGCGTAAAATAGGTTGTCCTCAGTCCTGATGCAGGGTTTTGACCTGAAATGTCAACAATTCCTTTCTTCCACAGACGCTGCCCGACCCACTGAGTCCCTCCAGCAGATTGTTGCCCCAGATTCCAGCATCTGCAGTCTCTTGAGTTTCCATTTTAACTCTGTGTCTCCTAGTCCTGGAAGCAAGCACAAATGGGAACAGCTTCCCTCCATAACCCTTTCTAAATCTGCCACAATCTTATCTACCTCCATCAAACCTCCTGTGCTCTAAAGAGAACAACCCCAGCTTCTCCAGTCTGATCTTGCAGCTAAGATCACTCTTCCCTAGCTATGTTCCTGTAAATCTCTCTCACCTCCTCCCCGGGACCTTCCTAAAGCATGGAAACCAGATTTAGATGCAACATTCCTGTCCTGCACAGGTCCAACATGACAGCCTTGATTTTGCACTCTGTGCTTCTGTTTATAAAACCCAGCAGCCCCCCTGTATCTTAGTAACTGTTCTTTCAACATGCTTTCCTGAGGCAGCCAACCTAATCAAAGTCCATGAAGGGGAGGCTGGTTTTTGTGATGGAATGAGCTGTGTTCAGAACTCTCTGCAATTCCTTGCAGTCTTGGGCAGAGCAGTTGCAGTCCCAAGGATGGAATGCTTTCTATGGTGCATCTATAAAATTTGGTGAGGATCAACGGGGACATGCTGAAGTTCCTTAGCCTTCAAAGGAAGTAGAGGTGCTGGTGTGTTTTCTTAACCATAGTGTCTTCATGGTTGGACCAGGACAGGCTATTGTTGATACTTACAACTAGGAACTTGAAGCTGTCAATCATCTCCACCTCAGCACCATTGATACAGACAAGAGCGTGTGCTCCACCCCGCTTCCTGAAGTCAATGACCAACTCTTTCATTTTGCTGACATATTTATGTATTTCATATAGCTGCTTATGAGACAGGCCATTCAGCCCCTCAAGGCTATGCTGGCTCTCACAGAAATCCCACCAGTCCCATTCCCCTAGTTATTTCCCTGTAACCTATTCCCTCTCACAAGCCCACCAACTACCCCCACCCCCACCCCCAAGATTCTGCCACTCAACTACAACTAATTTACAGCAGCCAATTAACCTACTTTCCTGCATGTCTTTGGGAGGTGTGAAGAAACCAGAGCACCCCGGGAAAACTCAGAGGGAGAACATGCAAACTCCACACAGACAGCACCGGAGATCAGGATTGAACCTGGGTCGCTGGCTGTGAGGCAGTGGATCCACCAGCTAAGATTCAAGACCAACATTGGAGTTCTCTACAAATACAAGTCACCATGCATTCTGGCAGGTCATCGAGTCTGGAGAAGAGCTACAATAGGGCTGTTAGAATGGAGACGTATGGAGAGTGTTTCCTGAACATGGAAAATTAAGGGTTTGTAGCCGCACGCAACATACTACTAAAGGAACACACGGAGGCAGAGAGTGCTGAACTCAAAAACCCTTTACTGATTCACAATCGCGCACTTAAATCTCCCATCCCATGGGTCCCTGTGACCCGTGGGGCGGACGTGACGTCCTACTGTCCCTGGAGGGTCCACCCCGAGCGGGTAGTTCCAAACGCGCTATTGCGTGTCTGCCCGTGGCTCCCAATGGCGGTTCGAGTCCCACGTGTGCGGGCCACCACAGGTTGATCGATTGAGAATTTGACAGTGGATAAAGTGATGTTATTTCTCTCTTTTGCAAGAATCTAGAATAAGGATACATAAACCAGCACCAGGTCTTTTATTGTCACTTCTTCACACAGAGAACGTCTCTCTCCACCCAAATCAGGTTCCTGGGGATCAGTAGAAAGTAACAACCCTGAGACTGGTAGATTTCTGTTGGGAGATGAAACAAGGTGGGTAGATGGGATTAGACCTGCTACACTGGGATATCAGAACAGGATGAATGGCCTGCTCATATTCCAATGAGTAAATGTGCTTCAGTGTTATTGAGGGTAATCTTTGCCTTCTCTGAAATTGGCCTGGGATTAGACCACAGTGAGCCAGGTTCCATTACCTCGGCAACAGAGCCAGGGCACAGAAAGCATTGCTCCAGTGCTGTGATTGATTGCAATCTCCCCTGCGCCCTCTCTCCCAACCCTGCGGGCCACCCAAACCACGCAGCACTCTGCAATGTTGCCGTAACCTTCAGCGGAGAGAAAAGCCGCCACTGCGGGAGGGACCTGCACGACATTAATCTTCATCAATCATCACAAGGCTCAGATATGCAAATGAGAGTGCATTAACTGTCATGGAGGAGTTGGGTAAATGGTGTGCTCAGCTGCTAATGTGCCCCGATCTGACAGCAAGGATTCTTCGCTGAGTCCTTAATGCTCCTTAACCCTTTGCTTGCCTTCAGGGCAATGTGCATTCACTAACAGAAACGCAAGAGAGCTGCTGGATTGCCTCAGTCGACGGCACACACCCCGGGTCAGAATTTCCACTTACTCCAGGCAGACATTCCCAGTCAGTACTGAGATAGTGGAGCGACAAACAAGGAACTTAGCGGGTCAGGCAGCATCTGTGGAGGGAAATGGATGGTCAACATTTTGGATCGAGACCCTTCGTCTGGACTGAGAGGGGAGTCAGCCAGTATGCCGGGTCTTGAGTTGAGTTACAGGGAAAGATTGAACAGGTTAGGACTTTATTCCTTGGAGCGTAGAAGAATGAGGGGAGATTTGATAGAGATTTACAAAATTATGAGGGGTACAGACAGAGTTAATGTGAGTAGGCTCTTTCCACCCAGATTAGGAGAGATAAGTATAAGAGGACATGGCTTTAGGGTGAAAGGAGAAAGGTTTAGGGGGAACATTGGGGGAACTTCTTCACTCAAAGAATGGTGGGAGTTTGGAACAGGCTGCCATCTGATGTGGTAAATGCAGGCTCACTCTTAAGTTTTAAGAATAAATTGGACAGATACATGGACGGGAGAGGTCTGGAAGGTTATGGACTGGGTGCAGGTAAATGGGACTAGCGGAATAAAGTTTCGGCACAGACTAGAAGGGCCAAATAGCCTGTTTTCTGTGCTGTAGTGTTCTATGGTTCTATAAAGAGGTGAAGAGAAGGGGTGAAGCAAGAGCTGGCAGGTGATAGGTGGATCCGGGTGAGGAGGGGTGATGGGCGGATGGGGGGGGGGGGGAGAGTGGGAATAGCGACAGAGGCTGGGAGGTGGGAGGTGGAGGTAACAGAGGGCTGCAGATGGTGGAATCTGACAGGAGGAGGAGGTGGAGCATGGAATCATGGGAGGGAGGTGGGGAGGGCAGATGGGAACAGTGGGGGGGAGGGGACCCAGTGGGAGGAGTGTGTGGGTGAGGGGCAGATGGAGAGGGTGGGAGAGGGGAAAGAAACAGGGTGACGGGGGCTGGGATGAGTATAGGAGGAACTGGGAAGATCAGGAAGAGAGAGAAAAGGGACAAGGGAGCTGAAAATGGAGAATCCCATGTCCATTTATTGAATTCCTCCAGCATTTTGTTTGTTGCTCCAGATTCCGGCATCTGCAACCTTCTGTGTCTCCACAGCGAGATAGTGCCTGTGGTAGGATCACGGGGAGCCAGGTTAAATTCCCTTGAAGTCACCATCATTCCACAGTCATTGACCCCGGAAGTCATTTGCCAACTGATACCAAAACTGAATACCTGTGGTAATCAGATGTGTGGACCAGTCCATTGCCCCTACACACTAGCCAATTCACCAATTATCATCCTGGTGAGTAGCTTTGAGTTCCTGGGCGTCAACATCTCAGAGGATCTATCCTGGGCCCCACACATTGATGCAGTCATGAAGAAGGCACACCAGCGACTTTGTTAGGGGTTTGAGGAAATTCGGTATGTCACCAAAGACTCTTGCAAATTTCTATAGATGTACGGTGGAAGCTTCCTGTCTGGTTGCATCACAGCCTGTTATGGAGGTTCCAATGCACAGGATCGCAAGAGGCTGCAGAGGCTGCAGCCAGCTCCATCACAGGCACATGTCTCCCCACCATAGAGGACATCTTCAAGAGGTGGTGCCTCAAGAATGTGGTATTCATCACAAAGGACCCTCACCATCCAGGACATGCCCTCTTGTTGCGACAATCGGGGAGTAGGTACAGGTGCCTGAAGACCCACACTCAATGATTCAGAAACAGCTTCTTCCCCTCCGCCATCAGATTTCTGAACAGTCCATGAACCCATGAACACTACCTCATTATTTTTTTTGCATTATTTAGTTTTGTAATTTATAGTAATTTTGTCATTGCACTGTACTGCTGCCACAAGACAAATTTCATGTCATTTAAGTCAGTGATAATAAACCTGATTTTGATTCTGATTCTCAAATGATTCCAGGACCTTACTTTGAAGGCAAGCAGTGTAATTCCATTCCTGCCAGGGTCTGCAGTTTTCCTTCATATAACAACACAGGTTATTCGATTATTGCCAGTTCTGTAAAGTATTTGCTGTTGTTAACTACTTCTTTATATTTTTTAATATATTTTTATTTACAGCGTGGTAACAGGCCCTTCCGGCCCAACGAGTTCACGCCGCCCATTTTAAACCCAAATTAACCTACCCGTACGTCTTTGCAATGTGGGAGGAAACCGGAGCACCCGGAGGAAACCCACGCAGATGCGGGAGAACGTACAAACTCCTTACAGACAGCGACGGGAATCGAACCCTGGTCGCTGGCGCTGTAATAGCGTCGCGCTAACCGCTACGCTACCGTGGTATTACACTAGTTAACTAGTATTACCAAGGTGTTACACTAGTTAAGTACTTCCCCTCCTCCGTTACCTTGAATCACCATTCCCATTCCCCAGATTACATCTGCAACCACACTTCAAAATTACTTCAGTGCTGCAAATCTCTTTGGGACATCCCATCCAATCCCAAAAGTTATCACATAGATGCAACTTTTCTCCCCCTCTATAAGGCTATTGAATGGTCCCCTAGTACAATAGGATTGACTCTTGACCTCACAATCCTTCATCATGGCCTTGCACCTTATTGTCTACCTGCACAGCACTTTCTCTGTAACTGCAACAATATATTCTGTATTTTGTTATTATTTTTTCTTTCTACTACCTCAATGCACTGATGTGATGAAATGTTCTGTATTGATGGCATGCAAACCAAAGTTTTTCACTGTATCTTGGTACATGTGACAATAATAAACCCATTACCTCTCCCTGCAGTTGATGGTAAATCTAAGCAGATTCTCAGCACAATTTGAAGGAGAACGTTATACCAGTTAACCAGTCATTAGAAGTAGATTATCTGGTTTTTAATATATTGCAAGAGTTTGCCATCCACAAATTGGCTATTGTGTTTTCTCCCCCACTCTCATGCAGTTCCTGGCATTTGGAGGTGTTAATCATGGGACCTACAGGTTCTACCATACATGGGGCAGTAGGTGGTTGAAGGGGAAGACAAGCGGGTAGTTACGAAGTGAAGAGTTCCTTGCCCCACTATGCAGGGTTTCTGTGTACTACAAGTACAGTAGATGGGCTTAAAAGTTCTCAATGCCATCGCAAGTGTTCCTTCTCCACTTTGAGTCACTGTGTCATACAGCACAGAAACAGGCCACCAAGTCCACAGCAAACACCAATCTTGCACTAATTCCCCCACATTCCCATCAACTATCCCCGGATTCTAACACTCACCTACACACTAGGAGTAATTTACATTTAGGGGCATTTAATCTACCAACCCACACATCTTTGGGAGGTGGGAGGAAACTGGGAGAAACCCACACTGTCACAGGGAGAACGTGCAAAGTCCAAGCTGGTTGCATCGGAGGTCAGGATTGAAGCTGGATCTCCGGTGCTGTGAGGTTACGGCTGTACCGGCTGAGCCACCTCGGCAGTTGTGGAATTCTCAGGAGTCAAGAAAGCTTTGAGTACATCGTTGACACAGTTCATCTGTCCACTTGGCAATCTCTTGTCATTAGATTACAATTTAAATGCATGTTATTGGAAAGGTCTGAGGTTATAAAAGGTACCCAACAGTTGCCAGTCCTAATTTCTCTCCTTCCAACACATGGAGGGTATAAGCACTGGAATGGAACATGGCTGCAGAGCCTTTAGATCTGGGAGGGGAGGGATAAGTTTGAGAGCTGTTTTGTTCACTCAACCATCTAGTGTCAGTATTTGAGAGCCAGAGTTGGAAGTTGGTAAATTGATAAATTGGTTTATTATTGTCGCATGTACCGAAATACAGGGAAAAACTTTGTTTTGCATGTCATCCATACAGATCATTTCATCACATCAGTACATCGAGGTAGTACAAGGGAAAACAATAACAGAATGCAGAATAAAGTGTTACAGTTACAGAGAAAGTGCAGTGCTGGCAGACAATAAGGTACAAGGCCACGACGAGGTAGATTGTGAGGTCAAGGGTCCATCTTAGCATACTAGGGGATTGTTCAATAGTCTTATAACAATGGGATAGAAGCTGTCCTTGAGCCTGGTGGTACGTGCTTTCAGGTTTTTATATCTTCTGCCCGATAGGAGGTGGGAGAAGGTGGATGGGGTCTTTGATTATGTTGACTGCTTTACCGAAGCAGTGAGAAGTGTGACAGAGTCCATGGAGGGGAGGCTGGTTTCCGTGATGTGCTGAGCTGTGCCCACAGCTCTCTGCAGTTTCTTGTGGCCCCTTCTAACCTGCCCTCACAAAGAGACCCAAACATAGGGGTAGACAATCACACAGGAACTGGCTTATAGCAGGATGTAGACACAGGAGGGACATATAGGATTACAAGGGTCTGTATGGGGAAACACACAAACATAGAGGATCACAGGAAAAGTAACATGGACACTTACAGAGGAGTCCAAATATTGGAAGACACTGGCATGTGGGACTTACGTACAAGGACACATATACACAGCGACACAAATAGCCAGAAAGCAACCAACCCACAAGGACACAAACTCTCAAAAGGTACACATTGGCATGGAGGAACTTAATACAGAAAATATTGGTATGCATTGACACACTTTCAGATCATAGCAATATAAAGGAGCCCCACGTAAAAGGTGCAAAAGCACCAAAACACAGATATAGGAACAGTTATTTAATATATTGATATTGATATGCTGCTGATTATCATTATTATTATCATGGTTCATTTGCACACTGCCTTTTTATATTTTTTTATACTTTATATTTGTGTAAGTATGATTGTTTTATTTTATAGTTATAATTGCTCTTATCAATTTACTGTTTTGGTTTTTATTAGGCAAGGGAGTGCCATCGTAAGCTCGTTGTGTTGTTGTTGCAACAGTACAATGACAAATAAAGAAATAAAGAATAAAGAATACACACACACGCACGCTTGTGTATTTGTGTATACAAGTTCAAAAGCAACAGCTTGCATTTCTTCCTCTAAAAGAACAACATGCCTCAAGGTCAGTTAAAAGAATGTTATCAAACCAAAATTTGACACAAAGCCACGAGAGGAGGATATCATTACCAATCAACAAAGGCTTACTCAGAAGGAAAATTTTAAGAAGCAGCTTAACAAAGGAGTGAGTGGGAGGGATTTCAGGAGAGAATTCCAGAATTTAAGGCTTCTGGACACCAGTAATGGTGTGGTCAAACTGAGAATGCACGCAAGGCCAGGACTGTTGGGGTGCAGGGATGTAGAAGGCTTGCAGGGACGAAGGAGGCTGGGGAAAATCAGATGTGGGGGGAGGGGGAGGTGCCATGGACATGCAGGGATAGACATAAAAGGTCAAAAACTACTGGCACACTGACACAGACACAAAGGCAGGAAAGCCCATTGGATGTTCTGGCTGGGAGAGTGTCAGTGATTCTGTGGAGCAAGAACCCCCTGTTCCCTCTCAGGACAAGACCATTCTTTCTTCCTTGTGTCCCCTCTGTCCCCATCAATCAGACAGCGGTTCTCGGTGAGCTGAGACCATCCCCAATCAGGACAACCAGGCCCAGAACCTTACACAGCTGCCCTTCACAGGAGAACACAAGCTCCATCATCTCCACTGTCCAGCCGCATCAGCAGCTTGGAAAACAGGCACAATGGTTCGCTGTTAACTGCAGTGTCTGGGACTATTGTGTAACCTTATGAGTTAGGAAATGAATACACTTAAAGCTGAAGAAAGTACAGGCACAAGGTGGCTGTATTTTTTCCAAGGACCTTGGCAAACTAATTCGACAAGCTCCTAGTCTGGGTTCCGTTGATGTTACCCTTGCCTTGGCACCCCACTCCGATTTTCTCTGGTCATGCAACATCACCAGTGGGATCCCACTGAAACACCGACTGCAGGTGGCATTATGGGAGTTAGACCATAAGATATAGGAGCAGAATTAGGCCATTCAGCCCATCGAGTCTGCTCCGCCATTTGATCATGGCTGATTTATATTCTCAACCCCATTCTCCTGCCTCCTCCCTGTAACCCTTAACCCTCTTATCAATCAAGAACCTATCAACTTCTGCCTTAAATACAGCCAGTGACTTGGCCTCCACATCCACAGACTCACGAGGAAGAAATTCCTCCTCATCTCAGTATTAAAGGGACGTCCCTTTATTCTGAGGCTGTGAACTCGGATCCTAGACTCTCCTACTAATGGCAACATCCTCTCCATCTCCACTCTATCCAGGCCTTTCAGTATCCGGTAGGTTTCAATGAGATCTCCCCTTATCTTTCTGAATTCCATTGACCGAGACCAATCAAATGCTCCTCATACATTAAGCCTTTCATTCCTGGGATCAATCTTATGAACCTCCTCTGGACCCTCTCCAGGGCCAGCACATCATTCCTCAGATACGGAGCCCAAAATTGCTCACAATATTCCATATGCATTCTAACCAACGCCTTATAAAGCCTCAGCCTTAGATTCTGCAGTTGCTCTGTCCTCACCAACATCTCTACCACACAGCTATTGCTGCACTTTCTTGTGGGACTCTGGTGGTGTGAGGGTGACCTGGCTGTGACACCTCTCGCCCCACTGATCGGTAGGCTGCCCCCTCTCCTCACACCTCCAGGTGCATCCCTCCCAAAGCCCAGAGCTCAGTCACAGAGGATGGGCCATGTGGAAGAGGACCACTCCGCTGGTCAAGGATGGATGATGTAATTGGTCCCCTGCCAGACCACACCTCCAAGAACAATTGGGGTGGCACAGTGGCACAGATGGTAGAGCCACTGCCACACAGCTCCAGAGAGCCGGGTTCGATCCCGACCTCCGGTGCTGCCTGTCCGGAACAATGCGGCTTTCCCCTGAGTGTTCTGGTTTCCTCCCGCATCCCAAAAACATGCACGTCAGTAAGTTAATTGGTCGCTGTAAAGGTAGCGTGCAGGTGAGTGGTAGAATCTGGGGGGGAGTTGATGGGAATGTGGGGGGAATAAAATGAGATCAGTGTGAATGGGTGGTTGATGGTCGGAAACCTCTGAGGTGGTCTGTACCTGACTTCTCAGGAGTTCACCAACAGACTCATAAACTCACCCAACTAAAGTTATGCAGATACAGACACACACACATATTTCTTGATCTTCTTGCGGTTGTGATCCCCTTGTTTGAGCAGCCTGATGGAAACAACAGAGTGAATGAAACTGTGGTCAGTCTGGCAGTCGCAGGTACCTGGCACTCCACAAGTGACGGGGTCTCGTGCTCAGACAATAATGTAATCTAACTGGTGCCAGGCCCGAGTTGGGGGGTGTGGGCAACAGGTTTTGTACCACTGACAAAACAGGGTGTTGGTTCCACACATCTTAAAAAAAAGAGGACTCTACTGGAGTTTGCTTTCCCTGCCCGTTGCTCCTTCCCAATGCCCCTTCCAACCCTGCGGTTGATGTCGGTCAGAAAGATCAGCCTGCCCGCCTCTTGTTGGAAATTGGGTCAGAGATTCCTGAAGGTGGGAACGGAATTCCTGTTTGACTTTATCTGTAGATGGCACTCATGTTCACAGTGCTGGTGTGACCCGAGATGGATCAAGGTTGGAGTAGGATTCCCGTTTGACTTCTTCTACAGCTTATGCACTGATAGCAGGAAGGTTCTGTGTTGGAGTGAGCCAGAGGGCAATGAGGCATTACCTCATGGCAAGGGTTAGATAGATATTATAGCAGGATAAAATGTCGGCACAACATTGTGGGCCGAAGGGCCTGCACTGTGCTGTAATGTTCTATGTTTTATCCCTCAGGGGAGTCACTGAGACCCCCAATTCTTGGGGGGAAAAACCCAAACCATAAAAACAGTGTTCCAGTGGCCCCTCCAGAAGAGATGTAACCATCACCTTGTTGTTTAATACCCTCCTTCCCTCTGGGCCAAATTCCCACCACTCAGCTCTCCCTCTTTTACTCTTTTATTCCCTCCTCACACCCCACTCTCTCTCTGCCCCCACCCTCTCCCCCCATATCTCCGGTTTCACGCTTCTCAGTCTCTCCTGGGGTAAATCCATCACATCGCCTTCCTCCTGCCCTTCCATCCCTCAATGTGATGCTCAGCACCTGGGACCACAGAACTCTCACAGGCAATCCCTGCAGTGACAGACCTGAACAGCTCTCCACCAGTGGTGGGAAGCCCAGGCACAGTGACACTGTGTGGTGTGGTGACCACTGCTCAGTCGGGGTGGGGTTAATGGATCTCAGCGTGTGTCACCCCAGCCAATGGTGTGGAGTCATCCTATGCCAGTTGCCACATCAGCTGACAAATGCATCTACATGTGGATAGAGAGAAATACACACACACACACACACACACACACACACACACACACACAGTACCACCCCCCCGCACACATACACACCCAAAAATACACACAAACACTGCTAACGTAGACATAGCGAACACACAGACACAGTTAATATACACAGACATTGTGCTTACACAAAAATGCACACAAACACTCTGCACATTCACACACCATGCATACACACAGACATGGGTACATACCAAATGTACCCGTACACAGCACATACGTGTGCATGCACACAGAAACCCAGACACAGTGCACACACACATGGACACACATGCATGTGTGCACAGAAGCACACACTGCGCACACACACTGTGCACACACACACAGACACAGACACACACACACGCTAAAGCCCTGGCTGTACACCAGACAGTGGCACACCACAAACCCAGTGAACTCCCTCCAAATACAAGAGAAAGAAAAATAGATGTAAATTGAAAGAGAAGATCCATCATGTAATCTAATGTACCTTGAAAGTAAAATACATGCAGTTCATAAAATAGGAGCATTGCTGAGCTCGGTGATGTATGGAAGGACAGGATGAAGACTGAAGCGTGTGTCAAGCCACAGCCCATTCCTCCTGCTCCAGAGAGCTGGCAGCTACAGGAGAATGAATGTCGATTATTGTTACTTTGTGCAACTGGTACCTGACAACTGACAGTTGGACTAAGCTTCTGTGAAGCCAGGCCATTAATCACAGCCTGCTTTAAGTAGCGGATATTAATTTATGTCATCTCTGGTAAGCCTCTCTCTGAAAGGCTTGTTACGGCTCGGAGTGTGGTTTCTGCACAGGTCAGGTTGCTCAGGAGGTGCTCCTGATATCTGTCGCATCACATTCTAAATATAAACATTGTACTGCCGAAAAAAAGCAATAAAGGGAGCAGAAAAGGTACAAGAGGAGACCATTCAGCCCTTTGAGCCGGTACTATCATCAGCTACATGATGGTTGGTCTGCACCTTATTCCTACCTGCCTGTTTTGGTTTTGTAACCATTAACATGCATGTAAACTAACACCCAACAAAAAATTATGTTGCAGTTGTGCAAGATGATGGTGAGGCTGAAATTGGAACATTATGTTCAGTTTAGGTCACCTTGACATAGGAAAGATGGCATTAAGCTGGAAAGGGTGCAGAGGAGATTTGCGAGGATGTTGCTGGGACTTGAGGGACTGAGTTATGCAGAGAGGTTGAGCGAACTGGGACTTTTTTCACTGGAGCATTGGAGAATGAGGGGTGATCTTATAGAGGTGTATAAAATCATGAGGGGCATAGATAGGGTGAATGCACACAGTCTTTTTACCAGGGTTGGGCAATCAAGAACTAGAGGGCATAGGTTTAAAGGAGAGGGAAGAGATTGAGAGGCAACTTTTTCACCCAGAGAATGGTCAGTATATGGAATGAGCTGCCAGGGGAAGTGGTTAAGGCAGGCACATTAACAACATTTAAAAGGTACTTGGACAGGTACGTGGATAGGAAAGGCTCAGAGGGATATGGGCCAAACACAGGAACATGGGACCATATTAGATGGGAATCTTGGTCGGTATGGACCAATTGGACTGAAGGGCCTGATTCTGTGCTGTATTACTCTACGACTCTATGAAAGGTTAGAAGAAAGGTCATCCACGTGAAGGGTTCTATCTTTCTCTCTCCACAGATGCTACCTAGCCTGCTGAGTGTTTCCAGCCTTCTGTTTTTATTGGTGAAAAAAATACACGCCACAGACATGAAAACACAATGGGGAATGCTGGCAATACTTTGCAGGCCAACGGTATTTGTTGGAACTGATAAACCTGAAGTAACACCAGCCTGTTGTACAGCTTAACTCTGGCTGAATTGTGGACTCACACAAGATCAGGTTCTCCCTGCTGCTTCAGTACATAATGTTGCAACATTGTCTGTCCATCTCCCTCCACAGATGCTGCCTGAACCACTGAGTTCCTCCAGCGCCTTAAATGTTGCAGTACCCATCCTTCCCGAGTGTGTGGGTGAAAATGGGATCTTGTCGAGGCCATGGTGTTCAGAGTCTGCAGAGGGAGATCCATGGCCTTGACAAGGTCCCATTTTCACCCACACACTCAGGAAGGATGGGAGGCTGTACCAGCCTGGCAGGAGTTCAAAGCTGAAGGCAGGCTGTTGTACAGCTGCCATTGGAAAGGCTGGGCTGTACTGTCTATCCCCACTCACACAACCGGCTGCTCTCGTGGGCTCTTCAGAGGGCAGTAATAGGTCAAGCAGTGGAGTAAAGCCCCTTGGAGAAAGAATAGAAGAACTTGCTCTCACAGAATGCAAACTCAGAACATCGACCCAAAGCTCTTCCCTTGACAGTCCGTTCAGGCAACGGGTGAAACCCCTTTTGCCTGTGGGTGTCAAGCACTTATGTTGGATTCTCACTGCACTGCCAGAAGTGAAAGCAGTTGATGGCACAGACTTGCTGTCTTTGCACACACTTCTCCTAATCCCAGCGCAGCTGAAACATTAACTCGGTTTCTCTCTCCAGAGTGGCCTGCTGAGTTTCTCCAGCATTTCCTGATTTTTCCTTTAAACCATAAGGGCAAGTCATGGTAACGGGAGACCACTAACCTCACAGAGCGGCTTGTTCTCCAACACCAATATGATGATGGCTGGATATTTTGTGTCTTCACAGCCACTGCCTGAGGGAGAATCATCGGCCAAGACATCAAGGAGAGGCTTCTTGAACTCCTGCAGCTTGTGCCCTGAGTTTTTTATATCCATCTGAGGGAGCCAAGACAGAGCCTTGGTTTAACTCCTCATCCCTCACACCATATCTCTCAAAGTGTACTGCACTGCAGTGCCAATCTAGGACGTGCACAGTTATCTAGACTGGGACTTGAACACTCATATTCCCACTTCTCATATTTCCTTACAACACAGGAGACCCATCATACTTACGCCAGCTCTCAGAACATTCCCATCAATCCCATCACCCCACACATACCTGCAACTTATTCTCTCTTCACACATCCTCCAACTCCCACTTGCCAACTTATAGCAGCCAATTAACCTACCAACCCGCATGCCTTTGGGATGTGGGAGGAAACCCACGTGTTCACAAGGAAAACATACAAACACCACACAGGCAGCCCCCGAGGTCAGGATCGAACACTGGTTGCTTGAGATGAGAGGCATAGGTGCTACTCACTGAGCTGAAAGAGACACTGGGCAAGGTCACTTTGGATAATGCCATCCTTCTTGCTGTGAGGCAGAGGTTACTGCACAATCTCATGACCACATTTACTTAAATTATCTTATCTGTCACAATCAGGTTCTCATCATGAGGTTTGAACACATACACCCCGATCCAGCTCAGTCATAGTACCAGGACACAAACATCCACTGCTAATATATCAGAGCCTTTGGAGTTCCTCATCCCAGTAAAGAGCCCTGAAGAGAAAGGCATTATCAAATCCTGCTTATGATACCAACACCATGCAGAGTATGAGATTTCATTGATCAAAAGAACAAGAAATCTGACACCAGAACCCAAAGGTTTGGTCAAAGGTGTAATGTGAAGTACAGTGGAATCACCTTGTTCTGCACCACTACACCCACTCCAGCGCATGAGAGCACGTACACTCGCATGCCCGCCCACCCACACACACACACCCACACCCACACACACACACACACACACCCAAAACAACAGCCTGCACTTTAGTCCAGTATACTCTTTACAGGAATAAGAAATCTGACACCAGAACCCAAAGGTTTGTTCAAAGGTGTACGTTTGAAGGAGGACGGGAAGGTAAAGAGTGGGGATGTATTCAGGAACGCATGAGAGACTAGAGTGTACCTACCTCAGAAGACTGTAGGGCTGGAGGACACTACAGAGAAAGGGAGGGGTGAAGACATGAAAGGATTTGGAATGAAGGATGAGCAGTACAAAGTGGAATCATTACCACACTGGGAGCCAAGGTAGGTCAGCAGAGATAGTGGATGGACGATGAGTGTGACCTCGGTGCATTAGAAAACAGTTATGTTTATAGAGGGCACCGTGTGCAAGGCCAACCAAGTGTACATTGCTCGGTTGGGTCTGGTGTAAGAAAGGTGGGTGGGCGTTTCAGCAGGAGAAAGACTGAGGCGAGGATGGAGACACAAGAGACTGCAGATGCTGGAATCTGGAGCAACACACAATCTGCTGGAGGAACTCAGCGGGTCGAACAGTATCTGTGGGGGGAAAGGAATTGCTGACGTTTCGGGTCGAAACCCTGCATCAGGACTAAGAGTTCAGCAGGAAGATAGGTTTTCCACCTGCCTCTTGCCTCCCATCTCCACCGCTCTCCATCATCCTTCACGCCTCCTCAGTCCACCAATCACCTCTGGCCCCTGTCTCACCGCTCCCTCTCTCCTCTTTTTGCCTGCGATCTCCCCTCTCCACTCTCAGTCCTGATGCAGGGTTACTTTCTGCACCGCCCCCCCACCCCCGCCACAGATGCTGCTCGACCCGTTGAGTTCCTCCAGCAAATGGGGCAAGGATGGAGATGGGCTCATTCAGGGCTGGTGGTGCAGGTGATGGAGAGTCTGTAGGGTCAGAAAATCAGCTGAGGGTCAGACAGGAGGAGGAGGAGGAGAGCAAGTGGGTGAGGAGCCTGGGGCTGAAGACAATGGCTTTGATCTTCCCAGCATTTAGTGGGACGAATTTTGATTCATCCAGTACAACCAACTAAACAGCAGTGAGGAAGGCAGAGGGACAAGCAGCGAGAGAACTAAAGGTCAGGGTGGCTCAGGATCACATGAACTTCTGAGTATCTCCCACCGACCTTCTGTTGCTTTTGCTCATGAACAGATTGGCCCAGATAACTGAGGAGAATCTCTGCCCGATCACACTCAAGCAAAGTTCAGATCTTATTCCAGACACAAGAGACTGCAGATGCTGGAATCTGGAACATCAAACAAACTGCTGGAGAAACTCAGCGGGTCAGGCAACATCTGTGGAGGGAAATGGACAGTCGACGTTTTGGGTCGAGACTCTTCATGTGGTACCGTTGAGTTCCTCCAGCATTTTGTTTCAAATCTTCGTCTCTATTTTGTATTTAGCAGCTGTTTACATTTCTCTCTTTCAAACACTACATTGAATTCAGGATTATTATGATCATTACTAGTTAAAAGTTCATTAGGCTGTTGAATGAACTTGGCCCATTACTTATTAGTGAACTGAAAATGTGATGCTTTTTTGTTGGCTCCAGCTGATTGGCCAGTGTACAGTTTGGAAATTCCAGAATCTCTCACTCAGATGAGCTGTGAGAATGCCCTCCAACCATTATCTCTCAGAGCGTCGCAGTTGAGCTTGGGAACTGATGGGTTAAATTCGACACTGTACCCAGGGAGAATACACTTCTTTGTGGGGTGGCAAATGAAATCAGGCAGATTCTACATCAGGCAGCTGATCCACAGTGGCAGCATTACAGGCGGGCTGCGCACTGGAATTGTACCCCAGTGATTTCAATGGCTTGGAACGATCAGACGTATTTCATGTGGCTCTCCCCAGCACAGAGTGCAAGTCACAGAATATTCCCTTAGTCTCTTCCCTCTGGCTCTAACTCACGTCTCTGAGCCTGGGTGGATGGGGACAAAATTCTCCCAAACCTTCTGCAGAGCTCGAATGCTGTTTATCCAGAACTCTTTATCACTCATTTTCTCTTTCTGCCTTATTTTTTAATCTTTTATTCTCTCCGTTTCACTTTCTTTTCTCTCTCTCTCTCCCTCTCACACATTCCCCCCCCCCACCCCCCCCAAGCCCTGCTGAGTTAACAGGAGGTGAAATTACCACCAAGTGCTTTCTGTAAATTGCAAGATATGCTACACAAAAGGAGCAGGATGATGTGGGTGACACCACAGCAATTAAGTGGTCCTCCTCATTAAGCAGCAGTGTAACCTCCACTGTGTATTCCATCCTATTCCCCTCTTGTCACAGATTTCAGCCTTATTATTCTGCCTCAAGCAATTTGGGTCTTTTTCTTCTGTCACACGCTCCTCTACAGAGAAGAAACCAGCTCGCCACCACAACCCCCCCCCCACCAACCTCTGCCCACAATACAAAACAAGACTCGGTCCTAATGTTTACCTCCCCTCCCCCACTGCTCGTTCCATCACCACTGTGTCCACTGGTGGAATATTCGACTGCTGGCAAGAGTGACCACCTTTGCACAAAATGTGTGGGACAAGACAGTGAGAAGGGACTGGTAGACAGAAGGATACAATGACAAAAATAAAAGATGGATTCTAATATTGCTGCCTGACTACTGGGCAAAACAGAGCAAAGGGATTTTTACACTAAAAGATTCACCGTTCCAAAATTACTATGCACCAACAATCTTTATTTTCTTTATTAGCATCAATAACATAATTGGGGATAATTATTTGTCTAATTCCCCCTCCACCTGCCCTGCCTCCGTACACAATGCCAACCCAGTGTCCTGTACTTAGCAGCCTTTGCCAGCTCCCATTACACTGGGGAGTGAGTATAATCCTTGGCACCCTTCACGTTATGTTATGCACGTGTCACAGCCAATTAACAAGTCATGAGCACAATTAAAACTCCTTTGGCAAATTAACCTGCTTATTGAAGGAACCAGTCATCACACAGCAGCTCGTTGTCATAAATGATGAGAGGTGCAGGTCGTGAGGTTGGCTATCCTTTGGGATTACCCTGGATTCTCCAGGAATTAAAGAGTAAATCCATCCCCAAGACCCTGCAGGAGAAAAATCATATTTATTTGACAGGGTTTTCATTTGATCATTTTAACCATGGAAGCAATGGCTGTGGTCTATATTTGAGAGTCATCCCGTCAGGTAATGCTCACCTTCTGATACTAGAGAGCATAGGTTTAAAGTGAGAGGGGAAAGATTTAAAAGGGACCTGAGGGGCAACTCCTTCACACTGAGGGTGGTGGGTACATGTAATAAGCTGCCAGAGAAAGTGGTTGAGGCAGATACATTGACAACACTTAAAAGACATTTGGATAGGTACATGGGTAGGAAAGGTTTGCAGGGATATGGGCCAAATGCAGGAGAATGGGAATGGTGTCCTGAGGCAGGGTTTCAAACTGAAACACTGACAACTCCTTTCCTCCCACAGATGCTGCTCAACCCACTGAGTTCCTCCAGCAGATTGTGTGTTGCTGCAGGAAAATGGGTTTAGCTTAGATGGGCATCTTGGTCAGCATGGACCAGTTGGGCCGAAAGTCAAAGTCGAATTTGTTGTCATCTGCACAAGTCCATGTATGCAAAGTTGCAAAGAAAAACTTATTTGCAGCAGCATCACAGGCACATAGCATTAGAGACACAACACTCACAAGAAAAACAAATTATAGAGAAAGAACACAATTAGAACAAAAAAAAAGTCCATTGTAGTGCAAAGTGGTCATAGTGTTGCTATACTGAAGTAGTGATTACGGTTGTGCAGGTTGGTTCAAGAACCAAATGGTTGAAGGGAAGTTGCTGTTCCTGAATCTGGTGGTGTGGGACTTCAGGCTTCTGTACCTCCTGTCCAATGGTAGCTGTGAGAAGACGGCATGGTCTGAGTGGTAGGGATCTTTGAGGCTAGATGTTGCCTTCTTGAGGAAGTGCCTCCGGTAGATACTACCAATGGTGGGGAGGGATGTGCCCATGATGGTTTGGACTGAATCCACTACTCTCTGCAACCTGTTTCTGTGCTGTATTACTCTATGACCTGATGTGGGGAACCCCGGGAACAGTAGAACGGACATGCTGGACAGCCAATGGCAGGAAAGAGGCAGGCAGTGTGCTTGGAGACAGAGGATCATGTCAGATGCTCCAGGGAATCACCCATCCAGAGTTGATGGCCCTACCTGATGTAGACAGTGGTCAAGTCACCTCGGGTTATTAGCGGGACTGCGTCCTGGTACTTGTGGTGGAGAGAACCTAGCAATCTTTCTCTCTACATAAAAACAAATCATCCTTAGCAAAATAAAATGTAACACAAAATGTGGACTGAATTTTCAGTGCTGAGGAATAGCTCTCTCTGGCTATAATCCAGCTCTGATTCCCCAACAGCCTATTTAACAATATGCAGCAATTAAACTAAATGGTTTTCATTTCTTTGATAAACAGTCTTGCTCATTAACACCCCTGCAGGGTTTACAGTCCTACAGGACCCTAATAGATCTAGAACCTAACGATTCCTGTTCTTTCGTCTGTTTCAACTGATGGAGTGCAGAGAGGACCCATCTTAAAAAACCCATCTTACTCCTTAAAGGTGGAACGCCATAGATATTCTGTAATTAAAAGCAGTGTTTACACTGTCATAGGCCATAAACCCAAATGGGAATCCCTCAGGGCAGAAGGCAAAGGTGAGAAGAAAGGGAGAGAGAGAGAAAGAAGAGGAAAGAGAGATGGTGGAGAGACAAGAGGGAGAAGGGGGAAAAGAGGGGAGAGGGTGAGAAGAGTGCAGGAAGAGAATTAGGACGAGGGCAGAGGAGAGGAGGGAGGCAAGGGGAGGGGTGTCATAAGAGTCATAGAGTAATACAGCACAGAAATAGGCCCTTCAGTCCAACTTGTCCTTGCCGACCATGGTGTCCACCAAGCTAGTCCCATTTGCCTGCGTTTGGCTCATATCCCTCTAAACCTTTCCTATCCATCTACTTATTTCAGGGCAGGGATAGGGAAAAATCAAAGACATGACCCTCTCCCTGACCTTAAAATATACTCCCTGACCTTAAAACATACCCCCTGCCTGTCTCTGTCAACACACCTCCTCTCTAACCCCCATTGTTATGCATTCCTCTGCACAACACACAGTGCCTTGGGATGCCTGTTCTCAGAGTGTCCAAAACTGGAAGCTCATCTGTGGAACAAGCTAAGGGTTGCTTTCATTAAATTTGGGTCACAGGCCACACCCTTGCTGAAGACAGGGCTTCATTCTGGGCCTAATCTGTTTCTTATAAAAGGAGGTTTATTTGCTGATTTACGTAACTTTGATTGGAATATTTACCCATTTCTCAAACTAAATCACCACATCCTAGTCCAGGATACACTCCAGCCCCTGCAGCACCCGCCTGTCCCGGAATATCTCCAGAGAGCCAGTGTTCCCTCTCCAGGGACACTGGGCATGGATGTATCCTCGGAAGAGTGTCAGGCAATCGACATGGGTGGAAGCCAGGCTCAGGAGCAGACCAACAAGGAGGTTCCCCCAACTGATTCACCTCCTTCCTACCCAAAGATCGGGAGAGCAGACTTGGGCAGCAGCCCCATCAAGCACTGAAACAGGGGCTGCGACCCCTCACACTCTGTATAGACGTGGAACACGGACTGCTCCAGGCTGCAGAACTGGCAGACGGACTGGGAGTTGAGACAAAACCACTGGTCTGATCAACACTTTCCACCCCACATCCCAGCAACACCCAGATCCCCAAAAATGCATGTAAAATGATGAACGACAAGCTGATATTTCTTGCTTTTTCTAGTGACATTGTGTGAGGCAACAACCGGAGAACGTGCAGGAAATATGCAGAAGCATATGGCAAAATGACCAACCTTGGAAATGTGTGACAAACCTACAGGATTAAGCAGTCTTTTTTCCTGCATTCACTTCAAAGTTCGAGTAATGTCTTTGGCACAAAGAGTGCAGATGAAACAGCCCAAGGTGCCACTCCTGGCAGAGAGAACTAAGGCGACCCGCAAATGGGGATTGATTGCTTTTTCCGTAAGCGCCCATTTATAACAGTAATATAGTTAGGGACCAGATGATCAAAGCAGCAATAAATTTGAACCATGAGCTGCTGGTGTCAACATTTGACTTCAATCGATGGGACACATTCCTTTTGTCTTTACACAGTGTAATCGACAATATCAAAATGTATGCCGTGTCTCATCTCAACTACCTGCTATTGATTAATTCAACTGGAAAAATACACAATAGTGCAGGTTTAAGAGAGCAAGGGGATCTGTTTCATGCCTGTTAGGAACAGGAGACAGAGCCAGCATTCGGAATGAAGTAGGACAAATGGAACAGGCAGGCACCCCCACTGAGTTTTTAAATTGAAATGAATTGCAAACGGGGCTGTCTGTAATGAAACATGTCTTGCTTGGTAGATGGTTGGGCTGGGTGGAGGAGGGCTGTGGGTGGTGGGCAGGGAAGATGGACCAGCCTGTCTTATTTTAAATCAGTTTACTTTCTTTCACTCACCTTCTCCTGGACTACAGGCCTTCTCCAATCCTCACTGGTCAAATGACCAGCAACATTTGTCCATACATAACCCTGGGCCCATTGGTGGTGAGGTGCAATAATTCAGTCATTAACACACTGCTATCTGTATCCATATCAGGCAATCCCAGACCATCCCAGAGGTCCTTCTGCTCTATGCTAGACTGATGAGTGCCTTCTTCAGTCTAGCACAAAGTAGAAGGCAATTATAAAATTATGAGAGGCATAGACAGCCAGTGTCCATTTCCCAAGTTTGAAATGTCTAATACTAGAGGGCATGCATTTAAGGTGAGAGGGGAAAAGTTTAAAGGAGATGTGTGGGGCAATTTTTTTTTACACAGAGTGTTGGGTGCCTGGAATGCACTGCCAGAGGTCGTGGTGGAGGCAGATACAATAGAGGTGTTTAAGAGACTCTTAGATAGGCACATGAATGTGCAGAGAATGGAGGGATATGGACATTGTGTAGGCAGAAGAGATTTGTTTAATTTGGTGTCATTAGCTTAATTAGTTCAACACAACATTGTGGGCGGAAGGCCCTGTTCCTGTGCTGTACTGTTCTGTGTTCCATGAACATCTAGGGTAAGTGGTTAGACTCTCTTGTGTTGGAGGTTTTACATCCCCCTTCTTCTGTGTTCTACAGCACCTGCGTAACATCCAGTGAGAGTATTATCACAAACATTCGGATGTCAACCCAGCTTAATGCCATCCAGAATAACTCCTCATCCCATTCTTTGGTGTGTGGTCCTGCAGATAAAAGTGCATCAAGTGCTCACCACGTGCCTCCTTAACAGTTGCTTCCCCCCCCACCTCCCCCCCCCCCCCAACAGATGCTGCTCGACCCGCTGAGTTCCTCCAGCAGATTGTTTGTTGCTCCAGATTCCAGCATCTGCGGTCTCTTGCATCAACCTCGTAAATGTGATGGGGTTTTCTGACCCCACTGCCCTTTTAGGCAGTGAGTTCCAGACCTCCACCACCCTCTGGGTGAAAAAACCTTTCCCTCAACCCTCCCCTAATTCTTCCGCCAATTATCTTGGATTCCATTTCCCCTAAACATACTTCCCTCCATCCAGAGATGAGCTCCTTCCTGTCCACTATTTATGCCTGTTATAATTTTAAACATCTAAGAAATTGGAATTAGTATACAGCACCTCAAATGTTCAATAAGATGGTGCCTTCTCTGATCTTGGCCTGAGCACAGCTATTGAGCAACAACTATTGAGCAACAAACAATCTGTGAGAGGAACTCAGTGAGTCATGAAGTGCCTCTATGAGGCTCGACCCGCTGAGTTCCTCCGGCAGATTGTTTGTTGCTTTAGATTCCAGCATCTGCAATCTCTTGTGCCTCCATTCTGCCATTGAGTCCTGCACCACCCATCTGTACTCAGGCCTCGAGTCATTATTAAAAACCCTGACAACGTTTCTCTTCCTGCCACTGAGCCAATTCAACACCTTCCACTGGAATCCATGGGCCTTAAATTTCCTGAGCAAGCTGGGCCTCGTCAAGCACCTTGTCAAGGTCCATGCACCTTCTGCAATGCTCCATCTCACCTCCTGAAGCTCCAGTCAAGTTTATTGTCATGTGCACAAGTACAGTGAGGTACAGGTACAATGAAAGACTTGCCTGCAGCAGCATCACATGTGCATAAATTCAGACAACATACATAAAATAAATTATACATAGATTGTACATAAATTATACAAGACAGTGAAAAAAAGACTGTGCAAAACAAGTCATTAGTGCAAGAACACAACTAAAAACAAGTCCATGGTAGTGTAAGAGGCAGTCCGTAGTGTTCCGTTGCTGAGGTAGGATTAGGGTTGTGCAGGTCGGTTGGACATGACATTCCCTTAAATCCATGCTGCCAGTAACATGCAGATCTCTGAACACTCATTAAACACCAACGCTCAGAGTGTTTCCAGCACTTTGTGCCTTGCCAGTGTTAGACTTATTCACCTCCAGTCACTCCATCTATCCCCCCCCCCTCCTTTTAAGCAACACAGACTCCCATGGAGTGCTACTCCTACAGAGGACAAACTCGAGATTTGTTTAAGTGCTGGAGTTTAAGGGTTGATTTCTTTCTACAATTTAATTAAGTTTACCAGTCATCATTTAGCATATAATTTTGTCCTTAGTTGTAGTTTATTTCATAGTTGTTAGTCAATGGTAAACAAGCTGATTGCATTTGTTAATTAGGTGGTCACTCTGATTACCTGGAAATTACTCTTGACAAGGACCAGCTGGAGTCACCAGAATTTTAACCAGTATGACAAAAAGAAGCTTTAGCTTACGTTGCATGGAGTATGGGTCTCACAGTGTACGAAACTCCAGACTTTGATAAGCTGGGAATTAGATAAAACAGAAAACGAGTAGCTGTCATAGAGTCACAGAGCAATACACGATGGAAATGGGCCCTTCCGCCCAACTGGTCCATGCCCATCAAGGTGCCCACCTAAGCTAGCCCTATTTGCCCGCATTTGGCCCATATCTCTCTAAACCTTTCCCATCCATGTACCTGTCCAGATACCTTCTAAATGTTGTTAATGTACCTGCCTCAACCACTTCCTCTGGCAGCTTATTCCAAATACTGACCAGTCTTTGGGTGAAGAAGTTACCCCATCAAGTTCCTATTAAATCTGTCCCCTCTCATGCTAAACCTATGCCCTCTAGTTATTCCCTCCAACCTGAGGGAATTCACCCTCTCAATGCCCCTCATGATTTTATACATCTCTATAAGATCACCCCTCATTCTCTTACACTCCAATTAATAAAGTCCTAGCCTGCTCAACATCTCTCTGCAACTCAGTCCTTCGAGTCCTGGCAATATCCTCGTAAATCTTTTCTGCATTTCTTCCATCTTAATGACATTCTTCCTCTAAAAGAGTAACCAGAACAGAACACAATAACCCAAGTGAGTCCTCTCCAACTGCAACATAATATCCCAACTTCTATACTCAGTGCCCTGACTGATGAAGGCACTTTTCTGTACCCTCTCTATGTTGATTATTTCCAATACTTCATACTCTTCCTCCTTAATGCCAATTCCTACCTGATCTCCTCCCATTCCTCATCTAGGGAGTTAATAATGGAAAACAAGTGAGATGGCAGATAGAACATAGAACAGTACAGCACAGGAACAGGCCCTTTGGCTCGCCATGACCACAAAGCCAATCTAACTAATCCCTACTACCTACACGTGATCGATATCCCTCCACTCCCTGCCTGTTCATGTGCCTGTCTAAAGGTCTCTTAAATGTTGCAGTGGTATCTGCTTCCACCGCCTCACCTTGCAGCACATTCAAGGGACCTATCACTCTCCGTGTAAAACAAAATTGCCCCGCAAATCTCCTTTAAAACTTTACCCCTCTCACCTTAAACTTATGCCCTCTAGTATTTGACACTTCCACCCTGGGAAGACTCTGACTGTCTACCCCATCTATGCCTTTCATCATTTTATAAACTTCCATCAGGCCCTCAGCCTCTGCCGTTCCAGAGAAAACAATCCAAGTTTGTCTAAACTCTCCTTATAGCTAACACTCTCTAATCCGGGCAGCATCCTGATGAACCTTCTCTGCATCGTCTCCAAAGCCTCCACATCTTTCTTGTAGTGTGGTGACCAGAACTGCACACAATAACTCCAAATTTCGCCTAACTAAAGTTTTATACAGGTGCAATATGACTTCCCAACATTAATACTCAACACCCTGATCAATGAATGCAAATGTCTTTCTTTACCGCCCTCTCTTCTTGTGTTGCCACTTTCAGGGAGCTTTGGACTTGGACCCCAAGATCCCTCCATCCATCAGTGCTCTGAAGGGTATACTGTACTGTATACTTTCCTCTTGCATTTGATGTCCCAAGTGCAACACATCACACTTGTATGGATTAAACTCCATCTGCCATTTCTCTGCCCAAATTTCCAACTGGTCCATATCCTGCTGTATCAGATAACCTTTCTCACCATCCACTACTCCATCAATGAAGAACTAGACAGGTACTCTGCATCAGTCTTCACTACGGAGAATACAGGGATCAGTCTTCACTAGAAAAGATCCCAGAAATAGCTGTAAATGAGGAAGTGGAAAGGAAGTTAAGGGTACCCAGAGAGGAGGGAACTTGGGAAAATTACATTCTTCAGGGCAGAGGTCGTTGGGAATCTGGGCTGACTTCTCAAGTCACGCTAAACTTCACCCTGGGGTCTTAAAGGAAGTGGCAAGTGAGATAGCTACTGTTGGCTTTGGTTTTCTAAAGTTCCCTAAATTCAAGGAATGTTCCTTTTGATGGGAAAATAGCAAATGTAACTCCTTTACTCAACAAGGGAGACAGAGAGTTGGAAACTCCAGGCCAGTTAACTTAACATCTGTCATTGGGAAATGTCAGAAGTTACTATTAAAGTTGTCATAGCAGGATACTTCAAGATAATTGGGCAAAGCCAACATGGATTTATGAAGAGAAAGTCATGTTTGACTAATCTGGTGGAGTTCTTTGGGGATGTGACTAGTAGCATAGACAAGGGGAATCATGTGGATGTGGTGTATTTCTATTTCCGGGAGGCTTTTGATAAGTTTGGAGCACTTGGAGTAAGGGATAATACACCGAGATGGATTGAGAATTGGCTATCAAACAGAAAGCAGAGAGTGGGAATAAATGGATCGTTCTCAGTGGGCAGGCTGTGATTAGTGGGATACTGTAGGGGTCAGTTCACGGGCCATTGCTTTTCATAATCTATATCAACAATTTGGCTGCGGAGACCAATGTCTTATTACAAAGTTTGCTGGTAGTACTTAACTAAGTGGGATTGTGAGCATTGACGAGGATGTAGAGAGGCCTTCAGGAGGGGTTTGGACAAACTGAGTGGATGGGTGAGAATGTAGCAGAGGAGGAAAATATGAAGTTATCCATTTTGATGCACAGAACAGAATAGCAAGTACTGATTAGATGGTGAGAAATTGGGCAGTGTCCATATTCAAAGTGACTTTGGTGTGTTTGTGCACAAACCAATGAAGGCCAACATGCAGAAACAGCAAGCAATTAAGAGGGCAAATGGCTTGTCAGCCTTTGTTATGAGAGGATTTGAATACAGACGTAAAGAAGTCTTATAATTGTGCAGGGTCTCGGTGAGACCATGTCTGGAGTATTAGCTACAGTTTTAGTCCTAGCCATAATTTACTTGCCATAGAGGGAGACCAGTGAAGATTGGCTCCAAGGATAGCTATTCTTATTCATATGATAATGAGGAGAGATTAAGTAAAATATGCTTCTAATCTCTAGAATTTAGAAGAGCGAGAGGAGATCTCATCAAAACATACAAAATTCTCAGAGGGCTCAGCAGGCAGGGAGATGTGTCTCTTACTGAGGATCACTGTTTCAGAATAAGGGATAAGGACTAAGACCAGGTGAAATTTCTTCATTCAAAGGGAGGTGAACTTCCGGAATTCTCTGCACCAGAGAGTCCAGGTAAACATCTCCTGCACCGCACAGACTGCATATTCTGTCCTCCCGGCATGAAGAAGCATTGGGATAATTTCACTCCCTTGTATAAAGATCAGGCAGATTCCAGTAACTTCACACAATCTGCCCTTTTTCTTAAATTTTATTTACAGCGTGGTAACAGGCCCTTCCAGCCCAACGAGTCCGCGCCGCCCATTTTAAACCCCAAATTAACCTACCCGTACATCTTTAGAATGTGGGAGGAAACAGAGCACCTGGAGGAAACCCACGCAGACACGAGAGGACATACAACCTCCTTACAGACAGCGACGGGAATCGAACCCCAATCGCTGGTGCTGTAATAGCGTCGTGCTAACCGCTACGCTACCGTGCCGCCCCGAGACAGTCATCCAGGTTTATATCAAACCCCCACTACCCAAACTCAGAACAAGTGTCCCTATCGAGGACTGGATTTTCTCTGCAGTTTCTGTGTAGGTTGGTATCTGAGTTGTGACTGGAGCCAATATTTGCCAACAAAAAACAAACTGCTTGAGGAACTCAGCGGGTCAAGCAGCTTCAGTAGGGAAACCTTTTCCCACAGATGTTGCTCGACCCACTGAGTTCCTCCTGTAGGTTGTTTGTTACTCCAGATTCCAGCATCTGCAGTCTCTGGTGTCTCCTATATTTGTCACATGCTATGGTAAAGTGAGGTGTCTGTGATAACAGGAAATCCTGCTTTACTATTGGTCCTTAAACGACCTCTGAACATCCTGAGGATCTTGCAGCTAATGAAGTACTTTTGAAGTGTTCTTGTTATGTGGTAGACACCAATTCAATTGGAGCAAACTTCCACAAACAACAACGTGATATGACCAGGTTGAGGGATAGTAATATTGGTCAGGACACAGGGAAGTCCCCTGCTCTTAGAATCAGAGTCATGCATTGCAGAAACAGTCCACCACATCCACACAAACCATCAGCTACCCATCTACACTCATCCTATTTACCAGCATTTGGTCCATAGCCTTGACGATTTTAGTCCAGATACTTTTGCAATACTGTGAGAGTCTCTGCCTCCACCACCCCCTCAGGCAGTGTGTTCCAGATTCCAACCACCCCCTAGGCGAAAAGATTCTTCGCAGATTTAAACCCATGGTCTCTAGATTTAGACGTCTCTATTTTAAGGAAAAGTTTCTCACACTCTACCCTATCTATACCCATTATAATTTTGTACACCTCTATCAGGACCCCCCTCAGTCTCCTCTGCTCCAAGGAAACAAACCCAGTCTGTCCAGTCTCTCCTCATAATTGAAATATTCCTTCCCAGGCAACATCTTGTAAATCTCCTCCACACCCTCCCCAGTCCTTCCTATACTATGGCAACCTGAAATGCACTACAACAACCCTCAAGAAACGTGACACCACACAGAACATAGCAGCCCGTTTGATAGGCACCCAATCCACCACCATTCACTCACTCCACCACCGACAGTAGCAGCAGTTTGCACCATCTACAGGATGCACTGCAGCAACTCACCAAGGCTCCTTAGACAGCAGCTTCCAAACACATGACCTCTACCAGCTAGAAGGACAAGGGCAGCAAACGCATGGGGAACAGCACCACCTGGAAATTACCCTCCAAGCCACACACCACCCTGACTTGGAAATATATCGTCGTTCCTTCACTGTCACCGAGTCAAAGTCCTGGAACTCCCTCCCCTAACAGCACTGTGGGTGTTAGCACACCTCAAGGACTGCAGTGGTTCAAGAAGGAAGCTCACCACCACTTTGTCCAGGGCAACTAGGGACAGGCAATTAAATGCTGGCTCAGCCTATGAAGCCCATATCCCTTGAATGAATGAAAACACAGGATCTCTTCTCTGAACTGGAGCCACAGGTTCCCAGAAATATATACAGTATCCCCAACGTGGAGCTGGACATAATATGTAGTGGTGACTGTGTGTTGAACTCTGCCTCCAAAGTTCAATGCTAGGTTGAGATGGTTGTGGGGAAAAGGGAGAAAGACTCAAGCTAATGAATTAGTTATTTTTCATTCCATTTTCTTCCCTGGTCCATGAACTTTCTTTACCCAAATGCACTAGGAATGATTTTCTCAGCAATCATCTTTTGCAACTGTTCATTCGGACAATAGACAAGGCATTGGTGAAACAGCGTAGCCAGAGAAATCGAAAGGAAATTCGGACTATAGAAAGGAGACCATTCAGTTCATCGTGTCTGTGTGGGTTAGACAAGAGCTCCCCACTCCCACCCACCTCCAGCACTGGGTCCGTAACGCTGCAGTTCACAGCCTTTCAAATAGACATCCAGGTACTGTTTAAATGTGGTGAAGGTTCCTGTCTCCACCATCCCTTCAGGCAGGACTTCCAAATCCTCACCACCCTCTAAGTGAGAAAGCATTTCCTCATCCTCCCACTCAACCTTCCAACAATTATTTTAAATCCATAGACCCAGGTTTCTTTGCCCCTCTGCTTCCCATTTACCCTATCCAGACCCCTTATAATTTTATTCACCTCAATTGTTTCCCCTCAGCCTCCTCTGTTGTAAAGTAAACAACACCAGCCTATCCAGTCTTTTCTCATAGCTGGAATTTTCCAGTGCTGGCAACATCCTCGTAAATCTCCTCGGCACCCTCTCCACTGCATCACATCTTTCCTGTAATCTGGTGACCAGAACTGTGCACAGTACTATAGCTATAACCTAAACTATTGTTGCACACAGTTCGACAGTGAGGCCTCCTCAGAACTGGACTGTTTGCATTATCTGTTTGCATTGTCTGTCATAAATATATAATGATTTGGATGAGAATGTAGGGGACACGGTTAGTAAGCTTGCAGATGACACCAGAACTGGTGCCATAGTGGACAGTGAAGAAAGTTGTCTAAGGTTACAACAGGATCTAGATCAACTGGGAAAGTGGACAAAGGAATGTCTGATGGAACTTACCTCAGACAAGTGCAAAGTGATGCATTTTGCAAAGTTAAAGCAGGGCACAACATACACCATGAAAGGTAGGGCCCTGGGGAGTGTTGTTGAACAGAGAGACCCAAGGGTACAAGTACATAGTTCCCTGAAAATGGCAACACAAGTAGACAGGATAGTGAGTAAGGTGTATGGCATGTTTGCCTTCATCAGTCGAGGCAATGAGTACAAGAGTTGGGACATCATGTTACAGTTGTATGAAGCATAGGTTAGGCCACACTTGGAGTACTGTGTGCAGTTCTGGACACCACACTCAATTAAGCTAGAGAGGATGTGATTAAGCTCAAAATGTTGCAGACATTTTTTCCCTTTTTCCCACGGTAGAGGACTCTAAAACTAGAGGTCATAGGCTTAAGGTGAGAGGGGAAAGATTTAAAAAGGGACCCGAGGGACAAGTTTTTCACACAGAGGGTGGTGGGTATGTGGAACAAACTGCCAGAGGAAGTGGTTGAGGTGGGTACATTTAGAACATTTAAAAGATATTGGGGCAGGTACATGCATAGGAAAGGTTTAGAGGGATACAGGTAAACATGAGCAAATGGGACGAGCTCAGATAGACATCTTGGTCAGCATGGACGAGTTGGGCCGAAGGGCCTGTTTCCATGCTGTGTAACTCTGTGACTCTGTGACTGTGACTATAAAAGTTTCACAAGAATATTGACTGGATTGGAGGGCTTGAGTTACCAGGAGAGATTAGATAAATAGGGTCTTTTTTCCCTGGAGCAAAGGAGGCTAACAGGTGACATGATAGAAGTAATTAAATTATGAGAGGCATAGATAGGGTGGATAGTCAGAGTCTGTTTTCCTTGGTAGGTGGGTATAGAACAAGAGAGCACAGGTTTAAGGTGAGAGGGAGGAGGTTTAAAAGGGGATCTGAGGGGTAAATTTTTCACATAGAGAGTAGTGGTCTGGAATAAACTGCCAGAGGTGGTGGAGGAGGCAGGAACAGTAACAACATTTAAGAGTGATCTGGACAGTTACTTAAATGAGCAGGGCACAGAGGGATATGGAATTAATGCAGGCAAGTGGATTAGTATAGATAGGACTGATGGACAGCATAGACATGGTGGGCCAAAGGACCTGTTTCTATCCTGTACAACTCTATGAATCTATTATAGTTTCAGGACTGGGCATTTAACCCAAAACCTCCTGATTCAAAGAAGAGAACTCCGTTCACTGCAAATCAGAGAAGAGTCTGAGATGTGTGGAGACCTGCCTGGGAAAGAGAAAGCTGGAGGAAGAGGAACAGGTGGCTGTTTTGGATTTCTTTTTCTCTCACACACGCTACCTGGCAGTCCCGTCTCGTAACTGCTAACGGAGTGCGCTGTGGCATTCAGGGAGGCTGCAGGAGTGCCCGATGAAGTGTGAATGAATTATCACGCAGAAAGAAATGTCTCCCATTTATCATTGCACTGCCTGCACTGGCAGCTCATATTTCACCCAAGTCAAAGCCCTCCAACTGAGGGCGGACCACTCACTCACTCACTCAGCCACTCAGAGTTCCAGCAGAGAGAACAAGCAAAGCACAGCCCCGCTCTGCAACGCCAATGAGAGGAAGATAATTGGAATAACCAGCGTGCATGCAAGGAACACCTCAGCCCTGGTAAATAGAATGAAAACGATCTCACTGACAAATTAATACAGAGTAGAACAAAGCCTTACTCATGTGTGGAGGGCCATTTATCCAATTTGCTTCCTGCTGATGTACTGGCAGTATCTCCACCAACCTCATATCCAACATACAGATGGATAGACTTTGTAATAAACTGACAAGGGCTGTGAACATCACTGTGAGACTGGAAAGTGCTGTTGGCCTGTACTTCTGTTGTATGTATCCCCAGGGAGTGTGTCTACACAACACTGCACCAGAAGGCAGTGCATACTACAACACAAGGCGGCAGCCAGGCAGCAGCAACACAACTGAAAATCTATTTTAAAAGATTGCAGATGCTAAAACTCCGAGACAAAAACAGAAAATGCTGGAACACCCAGCGGGTCAGGCAGCAATAGCCTTAACTGTAGCTCTAACTGTTTTTCTCTGCCTGACCTGCTGAGTGTTTCCAGCATTTTTATTTTGATGGCATTTTAATTAGGCAGCAGTGGGCTGTTAAAGCAGTGGGTAGGCACAGTAGTGTAGTGGTTAACGTAATGCTTTACAGCGCCAGCGACCCGGGTTCAATTCCGGCCACTGCCTGTAAGGAGTTTGTACATTCTCCCTGTGTCTGCGTGGGTTGCCTTCGGGTGCTCCGGTTTCCTCCCACATTCCAAAGACGTACGGGTTAAGAAGTTGTGCGCATGCTACATTGGCAGCAGATGCGTGGCGACACTTGCGGGCTGCCCCCAGAACACTTTACGCAAATGATGCATTTCACTGTATGTTTCAATGTACATGTGACTAATAAAGATATCTTATATCTTCTCCACCATGGCTGATTGGTGCACTCTGACCTCTAGGTTTCTGGTTGTTGGGTTCAAGCCACCTTTTAACATGATGGTCAAGGCTGCACGCTCCACGTAGTGGGAGAGGGAGTGTGAATGCCCCCAACAGACCAGAAAATAATTGAGTCATACAGCAATACAGCATGGAAGCAGGCCCTTCGGCCCAGCTCATCTATGTCAACCAAGATGCCCATCTAAGCTAGTCCCATTTGCCTGCGTTTGGCCCATATCCCTCGAAACCTTTCCTATCCGTGTACCTGTCCATGTATCTTTTAAATATATCAACCAGGAAGTGGTTAAGTGCCTCAACCACTTCCTCTGTCAGCCCATTCCATACACTGACCACTCTCAGAGTGAAAAAGTTGCCTCTCAGGTCCCTTTTAAATCTGTCCCCTCTCACCATAAACCTTTTGATTCCCACTACATCCATACAGACCATCAAGCTACACTAGTCCCAGTTTTCCCATCACGTTCCCATCAACTCCCTCCTCACCCCCCACCTGATTCTTCTGCCACCCGCCTACACACTAGGGACTAGGGACATAGCAGGAGGGCATTTCAGCCCATCGAGTCTATGCTGGTTCACAGAACAATCCCTACAAATTTTCCCTATTACACTTTTCCCACATTTCCATCAACTTCCACCACTCACCTACACATTGGGGGCAATTAACAGTGGCCAGTCAACCTCCCAACCCGCACACCTTTGGGATGTGGGAGAAAACTGGAGCACCTGGAGGGAACCCAAGCAGTCATCGGGAGTACGTGCAAACTCCACATGGACAGCACCGGAGATTGGGATCGAACCCAGGTCGCTGGGCCTGTGTAGCAGCAGCTCTACCCACTGCGACATTGTTCCACCCTTTGATTCCCTTAATTCCAGGCACTTATCAATCTCTGACTTGAGTATTCTCAAGGACCAAATCTCCACAGTCCTGTAGGGTAGACAGTTCTAAAGAGTCACCATCCTCTGTGAAGCAGTTCTGAATGGCCAACCCCTTATTTTGAGACTTGTGTCCCCTGGTTATAGACTCACCAGCCAGGGAAACATCATCACTGCAACCACTCTGCCAAGTCCTGGAAGAGTTCTGTCTATGAGATGACCTCGCCTATTTGAACTCTGAAGCAGATTGGACCAGTCCACCTAAACTTTCCTAATATAACAAACCTGCCATCATAGATATAGATGTGGTGAACTTTCACTGCACTCCCACACTTACAGGTAACATCAGATAAGGAGACCAGACCCACACACAATATTCCAGGTGTGGCCTGACCCGAGCCTTATAATAAAGTCACAGAGTTGTACAGCACAGAAACGGGTCCTTTGGCCCATCATGTCCATGCCAACCTTTTTGCTCATCTCCACTAATCCCACTTGCTCGCTACTTGGAGCAAGAAGTCGCTAACTGGTAGTCAGACCCTCCAGGACAACATATCGTTGGCCCTCTTAATTGCTTGCTGCACCTGTATGTTACCATTCAATGACTGGTGTACAAGAATACCCGGGTCCCTCTGAACACCTTTCAATCTCTCACTATTTATCTAATGCTCCTGCTCTTCTGTTTTGTTTCCACCTCACAACTTTCCACCTGTCTATATCCTCCTGAAACTTTTGTGCATCCTCCTCACAACCCAAACTTTTACCCAGCATTGGATCATCAGCAAACTTGGACATATTACACAGTCCCCTCATCCAAATCATCGATAGTGAACTGCAGGGGCCCAACTAGTCGTAGCCTTCCAAACAGAATATCATCCATTCCTTCCTACTCTCTTCTCTCCAACAGCCCTCACTGAACATAATTATATTCTCCACCAATACTGAGTCTCCTAATTTTGTTTAATAGCCTCTTGTGTGGCACCTTATCCAAAGCCTTCTTTAAGTTCAAACATCACCATATCTGCTGTACGGACACAAGAGACGGCAGATGCTAGAATCTGGAGCAACAAACAGTCTGTTGGAGGAACTCAGCGGGTCAAGCAGCATCTGTGGGAGGAATGGAATTGTCGACATTTCGGGTCAAAACCCTGCATCAGGACATATGTGCTGTTTCCCCTAAATCTATTCTGTTAATTAGACCTAAAAAAACACTAACAGATTTGCCAAATGCGATTTCCCTTTTATAAATTCATGTTGACTCTGCCTGTTCTTTCATTCTTGCTTTTTTTTTTTAAGTGCATCTCCAACAATAATTGAAAGTTGGAGTGAGAGACAAAATTTGGTGAAGTTTAATTTTCAGTGCAGGAGAGGTTACTTAATAGCAATTAAAGCCTCGAGAGCCAATTTAAACAACAAACTGAAATGAATAAGCCCTGACCCTCAGTAATGAGCTGGGTCTATAACTACTCTGCAAGTATAGCAAATTCCCACTGTTCATCATACATGAATGGGGAGCCAGACAGTGAGACAGCATTTTTGTGCAGATTATAGAGCAATGAACCATCTCAAACATTGTATTTTAGGTCTCTGTGTTTCATGTGTGCATTTGCCCCCAGCTGAAGTTGTTGTCCAACTCGTGCAGAGAAAGGGAAGTCTGATGAAAGGGGAAGGTATACAGTTAATTGCAAGACCCTTAACCACGGGTTAAGATGTGCAGAAGGACCTTGAGGTCCAAGTCCACTGAAAGTGGCCACACAAATAGATAAGGTGGAAAGAGGTGTATGGCATGCTTGCCTTCATTGGTCAGGGCACTGAGTATAAGAGTCAGGAAGTCATGTCGCAGCTGTATAAAACTTTGGTTAGGCCGCGCTTGGAGTACTGTCTGCAGTTCTGGTCACCTCATTACAGGAAGGATGTGGAGGCTTTGGAGAGGGTGCAGAAGAGATTTACAAGGACGCTGCCTGGATTAAAGGGTATGAGCTATAAGGAGAGGTTGGACAAACTTGGGTTGTTTTCTCTGGAGCATCGGAGGCTGAGGGGAGACCTGATAGAAGTTTACAAGATTATGAGGGGCATAGATAGGGTAGACAGTCAGAATCTTTTCTCCCACAGTAGAAATGTCAAGAACTAGAGGACATTTAAGTGAGAGGGGGAAAGTTTAAAGGAGATGTGCAGGGCAAGTTTTTTGACACAGAGAGTAGTAGGTATCTGGAATTGGCTGCCGGGGAAGTGGTGGAAGCAGATACAATAATGGCTTTTAAGAGACTTTCAGATATATACATGAATATGCAGGGAATGGAGGGATATGGATCATGTAGAGGCAGAAGAGTGAGTTTAATTCAACATTGTGCTTGGCACAGACATTGTGGACCGGAGGGCCTGTTCCCATGCTGTACTTTTCTATGTTCTATGTCCTATAAAGGGGTTGGAACTGTTAGTTCACAATTATTTTACAGTAAGTTTTGGCCCATTGTATTGATGGCATGTGTATCTCCCATATCATCCAGTCATTGATCCCAGTGTGGGGCCACCACACTTCATTAAAAGGTCTACCAGCACTGTAAGTGTCGAATTGCAACCCCTAACCCCCTTTGTATCATTTCTCAAATGGTACGATGAAATGACTAAAACAAATGGGATCTGAGGGATCCTCTTGAGAGAACCTGCCAGTTTTGTTCCCATATCGAACAATCTAAAGAGATTTCATTAGCAAAATCCTATTTTAGAGGATTTTAGGCAGTGGTACAGTTTTCTTTCTTCAGGACTAATTTGGCAGTTCTCACTGAATGCTTTCTGCTTGAAATAATAAGATGTTTGCCAAGGAAACTAAGAGCCCTGAATCCCATCCAATTAGACCATGCCTTTTATGTACTTGTACAAAGTTCCAAAAGCATAGAGCTCACAGCAGAGTCACTGTCGAACATGGTGATGGTTAACTCTTGTTTAAGAGCTTGAAGCGCTTGAGAAATGTCTTCTACATTATTGGGAGGGATGGGTGGGACATTAGGGGTGGATGCTTTTGAACCTTTGAGAAAACTGGTAACAATTTCTACTGCCATTAATTCGGCTTTTGATTTTTATTTAAGGAAGAACAGTTTCTTTGCTGCCTGTGGTATTGTAAATCTGTGGGATCCAAAGGGTTGGCCAAGGTTCAGAAGGCAACAACAAAGCCAAACATGACATTTTTATGGGGGTTAAAATTAATTGTCTTTTACTTTCCAATCAAGTGCCATTTTATTCCAAATCTTGGTCATACAAGGGTTAAACTGCCCTAGCCAGAGTTTTAAATCAAAGAGAGTTCCCCGGGGTCGTCAGTGGTTGGATTTGAATCCACGGCCAAATTCAGGTTTCAGTTTTCCCTATCTTGGTGGCCAGAGGGTTTTGCAGGGTCCAACACAAAGTCCCACTGTGTCACAGGGGCACTGTTCTGGATCTACAGCTGGCAAGCTGTGGGAGCCCAGGACCTCATTATACCCTATCTCATGGTAGTGTAGCGGTAATCGTAACACTATTACAGTGCCAGTGACCCGGGTTCAATTCCAGCTGCTGTCTGTAATGAGTTTGTATGTTCTCCCCGTCTCTGCGTGAGTTTCCTCTGGGTGCTTTGGTTTCCTCCCACATTCCAAAGACGTACGGGTTAGGAAGTTGTGGGCACGCTATGTTGGCGCCGGAAGCATGGCGACACTTGCGGGCTGCCCCCAGAACATTCCACGCAAAAGATGTATTTCACTGTGTGTTTCAATGTACATGTGATTAATAAAGATATCTTATCTTATCTACAACCTTAGCAAGTACGGAGTGTCCAAGTCCATAGCTCCCTGAAAATGGCCACACAAGTAGATAGGGTGTTAAAGAAGGCATGTGGCATGAAAGTCAGCAAGTCATGTTGCAGCTATATAGAACTTTGGTTTATGGTGCACTTGGAGTATTGTGTGCAATTCTAGTCACCCCATTATAGGAAGGATGTGGAAGCTTTGGAAAGGATACAGAAGAAGTTTACCAGGATGCTGCCTGGATTAGAGGGTAGGAGCTATAAGAGGTTGGATGAACTTAGGTTGTTTTCTCTGGAGTGTCAGAGGCTGAGGGGAGACCTGATAGAGGTTTATAAAGTTATGAGAGACATAGACAGGGTAGACAATCAGAATCTTTCTCCCCCCAGAGTAGAAATATCAATTACTAGAGGACATACACTTCAGGTGAGAGGGGGAAATTTTAAAGGAGATGTGTAGAGCAAGTTTTTTCCTTGACACAAACAGTGGTGGGTGCCAGGAACAGGCTGCTGAGAGGAGTGAGGGAAGCAGATACGATAGTGGTGTTAGACAGACGCACAAATATGCAGGGAATGGAGGGATATGGATCATGCACAGGCAGAAAAGATTTAGTTTAGTTTGGCATCATCACAGACATTGCAGGCTGAAGGGCCTGTTCCTTTGCTGTGAATCAGTGTTCTAAGAGAATAGAAGTACCCACCTGTGGCCTCCTCTACAATGAATCAATCGATTCAACCTGTAAGTCCGACTCCCAGCTCACCTGTCATTTTTATTCACCGTCTCAGTTCGGATGTGCCCTTGCCCTACTGGACTGTTTCATTGAAGTTCAAGGTTAGTTCAAGGGGCAGTCCCTCTTGTTGACACTGCAGCCCTCAGGATGCAGCACAATTCTGTAGTATCTGGCAATGGCCCTTTATTCCATTTACACCTCCTCTCTCCTCAGCTTCTGTATATCTGTATCACCCCATTCAACCCCCAGCCACCCACCCTTCTGTCATTCAATCTCACCAGCCTTCTGCCCAATCACAGTACATACCCCACTTCATTTTCCCCAGCCTGTGCCTCAGTATTTTATTCAAACGTATCTCCTCAAAGATCTTCCAGTTCTGAAGATAATTCATCAACCAAGGCTGGTGTTGTGGTGCAGCAGGTAGTGATGCTGCCTCACAGCTTCAGCGACCAGGGTTCGATCCGGACCTTTGGAGTTTTCATGTTCTCTCTGTGACTATGTGGGCTTCTTCCGGGTACTCCGGTTTCCTCCCACACCCCAAAGACATGTCGATAGGTCAATTGCAAATTACTCCTTGGTGCAGGTGAGTGGCAAAGGGAATGGAAGGGGATTTGGTGGACAGGGGTACAGGAGAAGGAGGAGGCAAGGATGGGATTGCTCTTCAGGGAGCCAGCATGGGCCCAATGGTCTTGCATGGCCTCCTTCTATGTTGTGGTAAATAACTTGACTCTATCTCCACAGATGGTGCACCACCTGCAGAATAGTGCTTCCATTATAAAACCTTAGAGGACTCAGCCAAAGTTACCCAGGGCCTAACCTTTTAAACTGGGGTAAGAGTCTTTTAGGGAGTCATACAAACAGGAGGAAGTAATTAAACCTCTCATGTCTGCTCCACCATTCAGAATGAACATAGACAATCCTTTGCCTCAGCACCTCTTTCCTGCACTATCCCCATACCTTTTCACTCCCTGAATATCCAAAAATCTGTCAATCTCTACATCTTAAATAATGCACTCAAGAGACAAAGTCTCCGCAGCCCTCTTGGGTAGAGAATTCCAAAGATTCACTACCTTCTGGAAGAAGAAATTACTTCACATCTCTGTCCTGTGTGGCTGGTCCCTTATTTTGAGTCCCAGCCAGAGAAAATATAAGAAATAAAAGAAGAATTAGTGTAAGAATTTTTCACCTTTCAACGATATTTCCTCTCATTCTTCTAAACTCCAGAGAGTCTAGGCCCAGTCTGTTTACAGTTTCATCAATCAACCATCCCTGCAATCAACAGGAATCATGGAAATTAGCAGAAATTATAAATAAAACTATTTTTATTCAATATTTATAATTGGAGTGGAAAATGGGAGTAGTGGTCCAAAGGAAAAATAGCTACTGGCAGAAGCGGAGGAAAAATTGTTGGGAGCTTCTGCTCGCTGTTTTTCAGTGGGGAACATCCCATTGTTTGTTGCTTGTGATATATATCAATGACTTGGATGTGAATGTTGGTGGTATGACTATTAAGTTTGTGGATGACATGGAAGTTGGTGGTGGTAGGGATATCAAAAACAAGAAGACAGAGGTTTAAGGTGAGAGGAAGGAGTTTTAAAGGGGATTTTAGGGAACAGTTTTTTTTACATAGTGAGTGGTTGATACCTGGAACATACTACCGGTGAGGTGATAGAATCAGAGACAATCACTACATTTAAGAGACATTTAGACAGGCACTTGAATAGGCAAGGCATAGAAGGGTACAGATGTAATGCAGAAAACTGGGATTAGTGTAGATGGGCAAAAAAGGTCAGCATGGCTCTGGTGGGCCGAAGGGCCGTCTTTGTTCTGTATGACTCAGTGACAACTGTTATTCCCTTGGGTCAGACAGGGCTGATGTACAATGGCCGCCGATGTGCTGTGACTTGATTGGACTCTGGCAGCAAGTTAAGGTCTCCTTCACCAATAACCCTTCACCACCTTCCAAAAACTCCCCCTCCTCCAGTGACACAGTCCTAGACGATGCAGTAAAGTACTTTGGGATGTCCTGAAGTCATGATAGGTGCTACTGAAATGCAAGTCGCTTCCACTGTCTTTTCAAACCTTGCTTCTGGACTGCACACTTTAACCGTGAACAGTGAGGTGAGCTTCGAGGGCCGGGGTAAGTATGATCGATGCACTTCAATCTGCCCGAACCCTGTTGGTCTTCCCATGCAAACACGTTCCAAGATGCAGGAGTACGTGCTGATGGACGCACTGAACCTCAGTGCAACCATTGCAAAGGCTCTGTGGGGAAGGACCATGGTCTGGGGACTTCCAACCACTGCACACTCAGGGGCTGGGCCCTGTGTAACAGCCTCCCAAACACTTCACAGGTGCACTGTTTAAGGAGGAAACATGAGTAACTTTGACGCATTGTGCTGTATATTCATTCAAGGGCTGTGGGCTTTGCAGGCCGAATCAGCACTTAACTGCCCATCCCTAGTTGCCCCTGGCAAGCTACCTTCTTGAACCACTGCAGTCTTTGAGGTGTGGGTATACCCACAGTACGTTAGGGAGGGAGTTCCAGGATTTTGACCCACCAATGGGGAAGGAACGATGATATAATTCCAAGTCAGGATGGTGTGTGGCTTGGAGGGCAACAGCTTCCAAACAGCCTCTACCATGCTTTTGTTGCTCTTGTCCTTCTAGCTGGTAGAGGGTGTTTGGAAGCTGCTGTCTAAGGAGTCTTGGTGAGTTACTGCAGTGCATCCTGTAGATGGTGCAAACTGCTGCTAATGTCAGCGGTGGAGCGAGTGAATGGTTGTGGATGGGGTGCCTATCTGCCATGTCCTGTATGGTGTCGGGCTTCTTGAGTGTTATTGAAGTTGCACTCATCCAGGCAACTGGGGAGTATTCCATCACACTCCGGACTTGAGTCATGTAGCTGGTGGACAGGCTTTGGGGAGTTAGGAAGTGAGTTACTCACCACACGATTCCAAGCCTCTGACCTGCTCTTGTAGCCACATTTTTGTATGGGGCTACTGCGGTTCAGTTTCATTGGAGGAGAGTCCATTGCATTGATGGCACAATGAATGTTGAGAACAGTTGTATTTACTGTGTATATATTATCAATAAAGTATATTTTTGAACTAAAAAAAAGGTCCTAGTCTCTCGCTAATGTTGACAGTAGCGGAAGGAATGAATGAGAAAGTTGCACAAGGAAATATACCACATATTGCTTCTGTAATACTTTCCCCAATGTTTCAGCTTTGCTACTATGTCAAACAATATGGGTATAAACTTAGCTGTCAATCAGACCCCACCGGATCACAGCATTAAAGAGAGATGACGGCATTGTGCATATTGAGCTTTCACTGAAAGGAGCACCGTACCCAATGGAATATGTGGAATTAAAGGAAAATCCTGTCCTTTCTTCTGGGAGGATTAATAAATAAGCAGGGGAGATGCCAAGACTCTTAACAACGCAAATATTCCTGAGGGGATTGTCCCTTTAAAGAATGCCAGTAGCCAGGGAGGGAAGAAAGATGGTTTGCAAGACCTTTGCTGTGCAGTAATGTCTTCCATTGTGCACATTCAGGACTGCTGCCTGGTGGAAGCTTCAAAGGAATAAAGGAACAAAAAGGATTTCAAGCCACATGTACCCTGGCAGTGATGAGCAGAAAGGCTGCAGTTATACACGTTTGTTAGGGTACACAGTATTTATTATGTCTCTTTCCTGGCTGCCTTGAAGATCATTTGCAGTGCAGAGAGAGAGAGAGAGAGAGAGAGAGTGTGTGTGTGTGTGTGTGTGTGTGTGTGTGTGTGTGTGTGTGTGTGAGAGAGAGAGAGTGTTAAAGAGTGTGTGTGTGAGAGAGTGTGAGAGTGTGAGTGTGTGAGAGCATGAGAGTGTGTGTGTGTGTGAGAGAGCATGAGAGTGTGTGTGTGTGTGAGAGAGCATGAGAGTGTGTGTGTGTGAGAGAGAGCATGAGAGTGTGTGTGTGTGAGAGAGAGCATGAGAGTGTGTGTGTGTGAGAGAGAGCATGAGAGTGTGTGTGTGTGTGAGAGAGAGTGTGTGTGTGTGTGAGAGAGAGTGTGTGTGTGAGAGAGAGAGTGTGTGTGTGTGAGAGAGTGAGTGTGTGTGTGAGAGTGAGTGTGTGTGTGAGAGTGAGTGTGTGTGTGAGAGTGTGTGTGTGTGTGAGAGTGTGTGTGAGAGTGAGTGAGTGTGTGTGTGAGAGAGTGAGTGTGTGTGTGAGAGAGTGAGTGTGTGTGTGTTCTGCATCAAACGGCCGTTCCTTGAGTCTGAACCTCAGATGGATCAGGGACGGGAGCGATAGTGCCTCATCCTGCTCTTGCTCTTCCCTTCATTCCTGCACCCCTTCCATCAGGGAATGCGGTCAAAAACGGGGCCGGAAGCCAAACGCGCCACACCTTGCGTTCATCTGGTTGAGTGAACTGCACAGACGGGAGGGTGGCCTGAACCAGAGAACTCTGTGCACCGGACAGCTCTGTTCAACACCTACATCGCACTTTCCAGGTCATGGAAATCCTGATAGCTGATACACCCAGTAAGTTATAAGAGAACGAAAACACCAGACCTCTCCCAGCAGCCTGGGATCAGAGTGTAAGACCCATCCCCACTCCCTCCCCTCCCCTGCCCTTGCCAATACAGGCAAGAGTTGGCATCCAAAAGGGAAGGACATCTCACAACTGCAAGCAGTTTCAATTCTACTGTGCCTTCTATTGGTTCAGGATGTTCCAAAGTGCTTTACATCCAGTCGGGTACTTTCAATGCAGTCTGTTGTAATGTTGTAACATGGCGGCAAAATTTGGAATCTACCAGGTGCTCAGTTATGTTCAAAACCCCCCTGACCAATTGGTAGCTGTCCTCCACTTCAGTAGTGAGCTATACATTACCTGTAGGATGCTCTGTGTGTGTGTGTGTGTGTGTGTGTGTGTGTGTGCGTGCTCTGCATGCAAGTGTGTGCATGTGTGGTGTGTGTGGATGTCTGTGTGAGAGTGTGTGTGAATGTAAGAGAGTGTGTTTGTGCAAGTGTGTGTGTGTGTGTGTGATAACTTTGACAAGAGTTGACAGGATGTGGAATAGTTTTTCCATTTTATAAACAATCCAGTGGGGAGCCGCATCATCTCCCTATTCCTCATGCTTTTTGACTTCCATGAATATCAGCAAACCTCTGGCATCTTTTCTTGCCTGGAATTATACAGTGAGTGGCAGGAGGTTATCCAACTACAGGGGACGTCACAGCTGAACCCAATCATGTCCTCCCCTGGTATACGCAGTCCTGCAAGCCAGGAGGAGGATCCCTGACTAACTGCTCTTCTCCCTCATCCCAGGGGCACCTGCAGCAGGTGGAGCTGCCCCAGCTGTGCCGATGCGTGAATGTCAAGGACTTGGCCTCAGGGCCCCCTCGATTAGTGCCAGACCGTCTACTGAACAAACTGGATTTCTTTCAATGTGGCAGTCTCCCTTGGAGGAAAAGGTATAGGGAGGTTTTTGAACTTCAAACAGGCAGGGGAAGACTGAACTCCAGTTCGCTGACTTCAAGTCCCTCCTGTCCCCTACTAATCCTCGACAACGGCAAGGGAACTTTGGAGAGTTGGCCCCTGGAACAGCAGGGAGCCTCAGCTACATCTAACAGCTCACTTCAGCACAGGCAAGGACAGAAGATGCACCAAAAGGAAGCATAATTCACCTCCAAGGGTCGAACCGTAATAAGAACAGTCTAAATGGGCACTTCGTTGTTTGAGCGGTGCTGAAGTTCTACACGGGGAGGGGAGAAGGGAGGGGAGAAGGGAGGGGAGAAGGGAGGGGAGAAGGGAGGGGAGAAGGGAGGGGAGAAGGGAGGGGAGAAGGGAGGGGAGAAGGGAGGGGAGAAGGGAGGGGAGAAGGGAGGGGAGAAGGGAGGGGAGAAGGGAGGGGTGTGTGTCTGTGTGTCTCCCAGCTGAACTTCCCTGACCCTGTCATTCCAGTATGCCAGTTATTTTATAGCGTCTGTTGCTGAACTTCATTAAGTTTTATGATCTCAGTCTCTGGTATATAACCGTCAGTAACCACAGACAATTTGAGGAGTTGCTAACACGCAGACATAGAATGCCCTGCCACCTGCCTCAACAGTGGACAACGCTGAGGCTTCTCTTCTAGCCCCTACAGCCTCCAATTCTGTGACGGGTGTACAAAAATACCTCTGCTTTTCCAACCCCACCTCTTCTCCTCTGCAGTTTATCATCTCCCTCTGCACAGGTTATTTTGGATAAGTGCTTGGCATGGCTCCAAGAGCTTGGCTAGCACAAACTTGCAGATACCCAAGCCTGCAGCTACATCGTACCTTTCACAACCATTGGACACCTCATAGAGTCAGAGAGTTGTACAGCACAGAAACAGGCCCTTCGGCCCAACTCGTCCATACTGACCAAGGTGTGTTCCTGAGCTAGTCCCATGTCCCTCCAACCCATTTCTATCCACGTACCTAAGTGCCTTTTAAACACTGCAATTGTACCTGCCTCAACCACTTCTTCTGGCAGCTCCTTCCATATACCCATTAGCCTCTGCATAAAAAACTTGCCTCTCTGGTCCCCTTTAAATCTTTCCCCTCTTACCTTAAACATTCGCTCTCTAGTTTTGGACTCCCCTACCATGGGAAAAAGTCCCGACAACATCCTCGTGAAGCTTTTCTGCACGCTCTCGAGCTTAATCACATCCTTCCTTCAGCAAGACGGCCAAAACTGCGCACAATATTCCATTTGCAGTCTCAACAAAGGCTTGTATAAATGTAACATAACATACTTGTACTCAGTGCCCCATCCGATGAAGGCAAATGTGCAGTATGCTTTCTTTGCCACCTTGTTTACCTGTGTTGCCACTTTCAGGGAACTATGTGCCCTATCGACCAATGCAAACCTTGATGTCTAGTCAATGCTTTAACACAGGTAGGCAATTTCCACCCAAAATCCCATGGAGAGAAATGTGATAACAACATGCAAGTGAGAGAGAGGGATACATATTGGCCAGGACAGCATGGAGGATCCCCCTGCTCCTCTTGAAAGAGAGCCATCGCTTAATCCTTAATGAGGATGAGAGATGAGCCAGCTGGAACTTTGGGATGGATTGTAAACTTAGGAGTTGACAGGCAGTAGTCAACTTTGGCAAAAAGGAAACCAGGTTTCTGCGAGTTTGCAATTCAGCCATGGAAGTTAGAACCAACCACTTTAGTTTTTCTGGACATAATCGTTTCACGTTCTTCCGTTACTAAACACTTGCAATTATACAGCACCAAACCCCATCAGCACAACAGCTCAAGTAATGCACACTCTAGATTACTTTTGGGATGTCTGCCATCATGCATGGAAACTTCTCAGCCTTTCTACACCAGCAACACTTCACACAAGCTATTGCGGTGAGCAGCCTTTGTGCGTCTAACAGGGAGTCTTGCACGATAGACTCTTGACCTCACAAACGACCTCGTCATGGCATTGCACCTTATTGTTGTCTACACTGCACTTTCTCTGTAACTGTAACACTTTATTCTGCATTCTGTTATTGCTTTCCCCTGCAGTACCTCAATGTACTGATGTGATAAAATGATCTGTATGGATGGCATGCAAAACAAAGTTTTACACTGTACCTTAGTACATGTGACAACAATAAACCAATTTACCAGGACCACGATGTAATCTCTCACACAGAGGGTAAATGTAGGCGGGCATGGTGGCTCAGCTGGTACAGCCGCTGCCTCACAGCTCCAGCGACCTGGGTTCAATCCCGACCTCCAGTGCTGTCTGTGTGGAGTTTGCACGTTATCTCTGACTAGTTTCCTCCCACATCCCAAAGAGATGTTGGTATGTAGCGGCACAGTAGTTTCGCGGTTAGCGTAATGCTATTACAGTGCCAGCGACCCGGGTTCAATTCCGCTGCTGTCTGTAAGGAATTTGTACGTTCTTCCCATGTGTCTGCATGGGTTTCCTCTGGGTGCTCTGGTTTCCTCCCGTATTCCAAAGACGTACAGGTTAGTAGCTGTGTTGGAGCCAGAAGAGTGGCGACACTTGCGGGCTGCCCCCAGAACATTCTCAGCAACACAAAAAGATGCATTTCACTGTGTGTTTCGATGTACATGTGACTAATAAATAACTATCTTATGTACGTTACTTGGTTACCGTGGGTTACACCCAGTGTGGGTGGGTGACGGGCCTGTGAGTTGCAAGTCTATGGGGAAGTAATGAGATGGGGGAAATGGGGCTGATGGGATTGCTCTGCTGGGAGCCAACTTGGACTCAGAGGGCCGAATGGCCTCCTTCTACATTGCAGTGAGCAAGAAAGTGAAGTTAAAGGTCTGCGGTTGTGCAACATGCCGCGATTCTGCCTCAGGTCTTGGTGGCCAGCCGAGGACAGTGTTGGCTGCAGGTCTGAGCTCACCCAGCCCCGGAGACACAAGAGACTGCAGATCCTGGAATCTGGAGCAAAATAATAAATGGAACTCAGCAGGTCAGACAGCAACCAAGGGGAAAGGAACCGACGACGTTTCAGAACCTATCCTTGGATGAGAGATCCACAGTCTTGAGTTAAACATGTCAGTGTGATTTACAGAGCTAACGCAGGCATACAGTAAAGCAGGAGACCATACTGGTCGTGGCTTCAAGTATAACAATCATGGTACCTCCAGCAAGTTGGAGGAACCCCATCTATAACAGGAGAAGCAAGGAAACACTGGGTAAAAGGGTCTCAAGCCTCTGGCCATCCTGTGTTACACTATCAGGACCCAACTCACTACAGTGCAATGGAAGAACTCTCACTCCTGTTAGCCCATCCAGTGCCAGAGACTGGAGCACAAGGTCAAGGCTGACCTGCCACTGCAGCGCTGAGGGAGTGCTGAATGGTCCAAGGTACTGTCCATTCAGATGGGAAATTAAACCAAGGACCCATCTGCGCCCTCATGTGGGTATTCCATAAAGTGCAGGGAATTCTCCCAAGTATCCGGTCTTCACCCAGCTTTACTATAAATAGATACGCTTGCCATTATTTCATTGCTACTTGTGGAACCTTGCTGCAGGAAAACTTGCATCCCGTTTGCAATATTACAACAGTGATAGTTCCTCAAAAAACAGCACTCAAGGTTGTGGGAGGTGCTGTATAAATGCAAACCTATCCCCTGTGTAAAATCAGCCCTGGGTACAGCAGTTTATCCCATTGTTCTGGGTCTCTCTTCCCTCTGAGGACATTCAAATGCATAGCCTGTGATGGATGCGGTCTTGGCACACATGGCTGGTTAAAACTGAGGGCTCTCTCACTGTGTAGCATCACCAAGCACTTCCGGTTGCCCTTCAATACTGCATAGCAACACTCAAACCTGGTATCTCTCCTGGAATCCCAGATCCTCAGGTTCTAAGCCACCCCACTAATTCCTCTTGGTGACAATGTGACCGGCAACCCTCTGTGACCGATTCCTCATCGGTGTATGTTGGTGGCTCACCACACACACTTCTGGCTCATCGCCCCTCTCTGACCACCCCCCCACCCCCTCCCTACAACTGTCCTCTGCCCGGTAGCTTTCACCACAACTCCTCTGATCCCACAGCAGCCCCAGTACGGCCCAGGAACTGAACGCCCAGGGTGACACTCCTACTCCAGGCTCTCTGACACTGCCTCTTAATGTCCCGCATCATGGCAGGCCCATTTGGATCACCGCTCCTTGAAATTCCTACAACAAATGTGCAGCTACAAGGAGAGGTTGGACAAACTTAGGATTGTTTTCTCTGGAGCGTCGGAGGCTGAGGGGTGACCCGATAGAAGTTTATAAAATTGTGGGAGGCATTGATAGGGTAGGTGGTCGAAGTCTTTCTCCCCAGGTGGGAATGTCAAATACTAGAGGGCATAGCTTTGAGATGAGAGGGAGAAGTTTAAAGGAGATTTACAAGGCGAGATCAAGGTGCCTTGAACGTGTTGCCAGGGGAAGTGGTGGGTGCAGAAATGATAGCGATGGTTAGGAGGCAGTCAGACAGGCACATGAGCAGGCAGGGAATGGAGGGATACAAACCATATGCAGGCAGATGGGATGAGTTGGATTGGAATTGTGATCGACACAGACATGATGGGCTGAAGGGCCTGTTCCTGTGCTGTACAGTTCTATGTTCTATGATAATCACTGTAAAACCTGCACTCCATTTACACTTATTTCTTGTACCTCTGTTCACTACCAATTAAGACCCTGATAATGTTCCACTGCTGCCTGATGGTGTACAGCCCATGTGGCTCAGTCTCAGCACCTGTACATGGAACCCACACCAGTTGAGAGAACGATTCATGGAGGTTGAGCCTATTCTGCCACTGACTGCGATCCTGTCCTGCAGCCCAACTCCATTACCCGCCATAGCTCAAGGTTTCTTACTCCCCCAGACCAGCAAAAGTCTATTTTTTAATTGCACTGCTTTTGGGAGGGACTTTCTTACTTCTGACACCCTGTTTCCCTGATCGGTCCAGTTCTGAGATAGAGATTGTGTTCCCCTGTTTGAACCTCCCACACCAGCAGAGAATTTCTTTCTGCAGTAAAACAAACTGCTGCAGGAACTCAGCAGGTCAGGCAGCATCTGTGGAGGGAAATGGACGGTCAACATTCGAGTTGAGACCCTCCATTAGGACTGGACCATCCCAAAACATCGACTGTGCATTTCCATCCACGTATGCTGCCTGACCAGCTGAGTTTTCCCAGCAGTTTGTTCTTTTTTGCTCCAAATTCCAGCATCTGCAGTCTTTTGTGTCTCTACACACCTTATAAATTCCTTTTGAAATTAGAAAGTCAGACAAACCACCACTAATCCTTCTATAAACCTCTATTGTACAGCACTTTTATCATTGTAAAATGTCCCAAGGAACTTCATGGGACCAATACAAGGTACTGATAGCTTAACTTTGAAGTTGTATCATTCTAGCACTACAGAGACCAATTTATCACATGGCTGTTCTGGGCATGTGCAGCACTCAACGCTGCACCTGCTTGTAAATCCCTCCAAATACTTCTGCAGTGCACCTTAAGTCCTCAATTCCAACAATGTATAACAACCTGCAAAGGGGCAGGAACCAGGCAGAGCTTGTCAAAGCTTTTCTAAGTGGAAAACATGACTTAAAAATGGGATCAGGCCAATGCATATTCTCAAGCACACTGTGGTAATCAGAGTTCCAATGTGAGCTCTCTCTGACCAACAACACTCCCAAGTTTCCCAAGCATCAGACAGACACACAGTCGGCTTCGAGAGAGCCTGGGCTCATTCTGGTTCAGCATGCTCCCTGTGTCTGAGCTGCTTTCACTCAGTGCTGACAAGGGTTGCTAAAGTGAGGAGGGTGGGGATGGAGAGGGTGAAAAATACAGAGGAAGAACAAGGAGATCAGTATTCTCTCCACCGTGCTAATTACAGACTCCGGAGGACTTGAAAACGGATTGCGACCTTCTCATTCAAAAAGACCTTCCCGTCCTTCACTATCCATAAACATGAACTCCTACCCGCGCCTAGTCCTGGCCAACACTTCATTGTCCCGATGCAGAGTTCCAACCCGAAACGTCAACAATTCCTTGCCTCCCACAGATGCTGCTCAACCTGCTGAGTTCTTCCAGCAGATTGTTTGTTGCTCCCTCATTGGCTCTGCAATACTCACCTTTATTTTCAAATCCCTTCACTGTCTCACCCCTCCTGACCTCAGCTGACCTTCCTGGCTCTCCACCTTTCCTTTTACATTACCTACTTGGACAGGTACATGGATAGGAAAAGTTTAGAGAGATATGGGCCAAACATGGGCAAATGGGACCAGCTTAGATGGGCATCTTGGTTAGCATGGACCAGTTGGACCAAAGGGCCTGTTTCCATGCTGTATGACTCTATGATCTACCCCTTGGAACAAATCCTAGCAGCATTTTATGCTACAATAATGCTCTTGTGAAATACCACAGGGCCATGTTAAAGGTGCCGCACAAATGCAGGTTGTGCTGGATATTTAAGAACCTGACAACCAACCACGCAAACATGCGTGTACCACACATGTACACAACAAGCAGCAGAGGTGTGCACTGTCCAGTCAGTAAAACAGATCATTCAATGCCACACAGCAGAGAAGTTATCCTTTCACACCAGTGTGTCCTGCTCATTAATCATTCTCTTTTATCCGATATTGACTGGAATCTTGCACTGACCCAGTCTTTTACTTGTCAGGGCCCATCTCTGGAAGGGTGATGTGAATCCACACCAGCACCCCCACCGATCTGTGCGCTCAGATGTATGAGAGAGGTGTTGACCCCTGGAGCACGAATGGGGGCTTTACAATAGTGTGGTCACCTCCCTGCAGACAAGAAAGTGAGCTTGTATGGATTGACGGCAGCCTTCACAGTGCTCTGATGATCTAGGCCAGGAGCACCCTCATCTCCCCAGCGGCACTTGTCAATATTTGCCAACAGATCGCATTCCCATAGGCCGGAACTTTTGTGGAGTTTTATTAAACCCAGCCTGATATTTGTTCTTTGGCTCATTTCGCACTCTGGAGAGTTTCAGTAACATTTACTCAACCGCATCTTGCTGAGCTTTGCAGCCAAACATTTTCACTTCATACTTTCTGCTTTAGGGACAATTAACCTTTGAGATGCTGAACGATCCCTGACCTTTTGATGCTTACCACCATCATCCCCTGCTCTGGGTTATATGTAGTTACTCAGGGGTCCGAGTACATAATCTCAGTTGATAATCTGGCACAGCACCCAGGGAGGGACTCACAAGGGTGTGGGCTTCACAAGAAGTTAAGGGGTGGAAGGGAAAGTCTCCCTGAAGCCCTGTACAATGTTATTCCTCAGCCAGAATCACTGAACAGGTTATGCAGCCGTTGCTTTGTTGATTCTGGAGTCTTCCTGTGCGCAGGTTAGTGAATACCTTGTGAGATGTGGGAAACTAACGGAAGTTTGCACACACACACACACCCTCACCCCCTGATCTCTCCCCCCCCCACCGTCACCCCAGATCTCTCCCCACCCCACCCACACTCTCACCCAGATCTCTTCCAACCCCATCCACACCCTCACCTTGTGATCTTCACCCCACCCTCACCACCCCCCAACCCACAACCACCAGTCTCTCCCTCCACCCTCACCCCCCACCCACACCTTTGATCACACCCTCTTTCTCATCATCTCTATTGCCTTTGAAAGACAAAGACAATTCCCAGTTCCAGAGGTCCCAAGGTATTCCTTTTGGGTTGACAACCCCCCCCCCCCCCCCTTCCTGCATCCAGCATCACCAAAACCAGTTTGCATTTCCGAAACTCATGTAACACAGCAAAATGTTTGAGAAATCCCAGGTCTTGGATGGAATTTGATCTGGTAAGGATCAAAACAATGAACCGGTTATTCCATCAATCATATTGCAGCACTCCATGTGTAAACATGCATTGTACTGATAATCCCTCTGCACTGGAAACGAAGCAGAAAGACCAACATCAATGGTGTCACGGATGGCTGCAGGAGCAGCCCAGGTATTCCTCCCATCAAAGTCAATCGCCCAGAAATCACAGACCCTTCCCCATGTGCGTACTGCAGGCTCAGTCACGTACAATAGTGCACCCTGAGATCCCCAGGCACAAAGTTCAGAGATAATCTCCAGGGCCTCACTGTTGCTGCTCCAGGACAACCTTGGCCTCAATCCTTCCCCTGCCCCGAGGGCAGCACTGACAGACGGATGGCACCAGCAGATCCTGACCGCCCTCCTGAGTATTCCCTGTTTTCAATCACTCAAAATTAAAGGCTTAGCTTGTATCTGCAGCCATCCTGATATTGAGCAGTTCCCAATAATATGGAGTAAGTCATTGCTACCATTTCTATTATATTGGATGTCATTAACATTGGGCAAGTAAAACCCATCCCTCAAATACACAGTAGTAGTAACACTGGGTCACTTATTGTTAACCAGCATTTCCCAGACACACCGTTCATTGCTAATATTATTGTACCATAACACAGCAACGTTGGATCAGTTACAATAAAGTAACACGTCTTTCATAGACTGTGTATCAGTAATATATAGAAAGTCATGGAGAGAATGTTTGCATTAGTAGTAGGCTCTAGAATCTGTGGGCACAGCCTCAGAATAAAGGGACGTCCCTTTAGAACTGAGATGACGAGGAATTTCTTCAGCCAGAGGGTGGTGGCTCTGTGGAACCCGTTGCCACAGAGGGCTGTGGAGGCCAAGTCATTGGGTGTATCTGAGGCGAAGATTGATAGGTTCTTGATTAGTAAGGGGGTTAAGGGTTACAGGGAGAAGGTGGGAGAATGGGGTTGAGAAAAAAAATCAGCCACGTTTGAACAGTGGAGCAGACTCGATGGGCTGAGTGACCTGATTCTGCTCCCTTGGCTTACGGTCATTGCAATGTGGACTGAAGGGGCTGGTCCTATGCTGTACTGTTCTATGTTCCATGTTCGAACATAACAATCATGAAAGTACTGTATACCACAAACTCTGGGTCAGTTATTGTTGGATAACACACCTCTAATCTCCTCTATTAATTATATGAGGTCAGATACTTAAACATGGAACATCCTTAGTATATTGAATCAGATATTGCAATGGAATACATCAATAATATACTATATGTTAGTAATATGGGTCAGCTTTTACAGTACACTACATTATTAATGCGTGATTACTGTAACATAATGCATGCCTTAAAACTGTGTATCAGAAATACTGGATCACTTACTGTAAAGTAACTCCATCCTGACATAGAAAGTCACAGCACTATCAGAACTACCAGGGTTACAGGGAGAGGACAAATTGTGTCGGTTCAGGAGCCCGGGAGGGATGTTAGCCTTCAGGAAGCCTCTGCTCTACAGTCACACGACCACTGGGGTGCCTTCTTCAGTGAATGATCGAGATTGGTACCGAGCTCCATCTCTGGCGTAACCCGTGCAAGTTTTCAGTCCACTGAGAGTCCAGCTCACGTGTGAACAGACTACTGCTCCAGTTTTCACATGAGGCTACTGCTGTGAAAGTGCTGAATCCACCGCTACTGGGTTCTAACCTAGAGGAAACCTAGCAGCAAAAACTTCTTTTACAACTGGGCATGTGGCTCCATTGACCCCACAGAAATGGTTTCCAAGTAAACAGTAGCCCATCTGTGGTTCTCCTTCGTTGCGGCCCTTGCACCTTATTGTCCACCTGCACTGCAATTTCTCTGTAATTGTAAAACTATATTCTGCATTGTGTTCTTGTTTTTCCCTTTGTACTACCCTGACGTACTGATGTTTTGAAACGGTCTGTATGGATGCCACGCTAAACAGAGCTTTTCATTGCATCTTGCTACATGAGACAATAATAAACCAATTACCAATCTTACACACTTTACCAGTGACACAGTCTAAACTTACAGCTTGAGCACAGACCGCAGCCAAGGTAGTACTGCTCATGTGTGGATGGTACCTGAGATAATAAATGCAGACCATCAAGCAAGTACCCAAGACCTCTGTGAATCTACTGATGTATATGGATGCCTGAGACATTCTGTACCATCCCTATATGTGCTTAACCTTTATATACATTATTTGTTGATACATAACCCATACACCATCCTCTGCAGAAGACATGGTGAATGACGGTGCAGCCTATAAATATATTAACTAGTGTTCCAGTTGTTATACCAGTTATAGTACACGGTACGAGGACTGTGTTTAACTATTTATTTCTGTTGCCGAGGAATTCTCCCAGAGCCATGGAGGACAGGATTCCAGCAAAGGTCCTGACACAATCACCCGTCACTTTTAATCGCAGTCCCATCCCATGCAGATGCTGAGCTCTTATCTGGTATCGCACTGTATCTGCTGTCTTCCAAACATCACAGTCTCATCTCATTAAAAACCTCTGTGCGTACTAGGTGTCATTCGTCAAAGAACTGAGCAAACAGAATTGCTCCTTAAGGACATTGGGGTCCAATTATCCCCACCCAGCTGTTTTTTGTGTGTGTGTATGTGTGTGTGTGTGTCTCTTCTGCAATGAAATTTGTTCCAGTGAATGAAAAAAAGAAAGAGGGATGGTAGAAGAAGGTATTTGAAAAGAAAGAGGACAACAAGGCGCAATTAAACCCTGTGTACAGAAAACACACTGTCACAGGTTCCCACACAAGTGGACTTTATTTTCTTCAATGATAAAATAGAATGCCGTCTGATCTGAAGATTTAACTTCAAGTCTTTGTAGAGCTGAGGCACATTAGGTGGAACAGAATTCTCGGATTGAGAAAACGGGGTGGGGGGGGTGGTGAGGGGCGAGGGAAGTGAAAGGTAGTGAACGGGAAGAAGAGGAAAACTCATGCACAGGTAAAGAGAAAAATAAAGAGCAAAGTGGGACAGAGAAAGGGAAACGAGGGCAACAAAGAATAAATGGAAGGAGGGCAAAAAAGAGTGAGGCATAAATAGAGAAACAAGGATAGGAGGAGGGAATAAATAATGGAGGTGTGTGAAAGGAAGATGGGAAGGGGAACACGAAGTGGAAGGGTGAGCAGAGTGAGAGACCAAGACTCTGAAGCTGTGTTTGATTCTAATTTGCCTTAATGTTGCATCCAATCACAGGGCGAGGAGAAAGGTAAGGTGAAAGGGAAGGTGTTATAGATACTCAATTCTCATCCTCAGAAGATCGAACAATGTGACTTCTCAGCAACAAGCTGACCAGTTTCTCACCCAGCAATCGCCACTGATCCCTCTCCCACAACCACCCACCCCCAACCTACTCTCTGCAAACCATCTGAAATCCACTCCACTTACTTCTGACATCTTTTTGAGAGCTTGAGCTAATTGTGCAGGGAGGCAGCCAGGAGGAAATACCACCTCAGCTGCCTGAAGTGAACTAGCTTCCAATAGCTCTCCACAAGCTCACTTCCGGGGGGGTGAAGGACAGGATTGGAGGGCTTGTAACATATCCTGTTCCCCCATTGATCCTACATATTGGGTGATTTCATTTTAAATCCCATTCAGAGACTTGATCAAACAATCCAGGCCAATATACCAGCGCCATACTAAGGGAACATTGCTTTGTTGGAGGAGGCATCTTTCAGATGAGACATTAAAATGAGATCCTGTCTCCTTAATGCAAAGGATTACATGGGATTATTTTAAAGAAGGGGAGAAGTTCCCCTGATGTGCTGGCCAGTACATATCCCTCAACCCACCCTTCTACAACAGATGGTCATCATCCCTTTGCCACTTGTAGGACAGCCCTGTGCATACATTAGATGTTGATGGGGTTCCTACACTGCAACGCCACCTCAAAAACCATTTCATCGATTGTAAAATGTTCTGGGACATTGTCAGATGGTGGGAGGTGCTCTATTAATTCAGGTTCTTGCATTTTCTTTCTCTAACTATTCAGAGAAAACTAACAACAGTTTGTACACCAGCATCCAGAAGGAAATAGAGAAATGTGTTCCAGGAAAAGTAATCGTATTGACACTTATGCAAAAAGAAGTGACATGCCATCAGTGCATGAGTTATTGGATGAAATCCAGCAGATGTAGGCAGATACAGCAACCATGTTCTGTGCACAGAAAGATCTCACAAAAGCAGCAATTGACAGGGATGGCTGGTTAATGCATTTTTATTGGGGCAGGACGTGGGAGTGTTGGCTGGAAGATCTGTCCCACCTTTCTCCTCAGCTTCCACTGGAACAGGTAGGCAGGAGCAAGGTCTCAATGTCCCAGGTTCAGCTTTTAAACCTGAGTTGAGATTAACGGTTGTCAGGGTGCTGTCAAGCTGCAAAGTTAGCGAGGTCTACACATAGCAGGTGAATGTTCATTTATTTGGAAGATTTACACATTAAAAATTAAATGGTGGGTTCAAAGCAAAGAAGCAGCAATGTGCAAATGGCCTGGATGCTGGGAAGTGCAGTCATTGCACAGTTTTTGGATTGGAATGCCTCTCCATTATATTGTTCAGTAGCCAGCATTAGACAAGCAAGTAACGTGGTGTCACTCCCTTCCATCTCAATTCTCCCTTCCTGCCAGCCCACACCCCTCTTCCTCCTTGGCACTCACTCCACATTTGGCCAGGGGTTCCAAAGGCACCAGCAAGCCACCGAGCCCTTGTCCATCCTGCCTACCCATCAGCTATTCAACCGCGGGAGCTATCCCACGTCTTCCATCGATCAAAGTGGTTCACTGTCTGTTTTGTAGAGGTGGGAGGGAGTGAGGATGAACATGTGTGGGAGTAGAATAGGACATTCTGACCCTCAAGTGCGGAACTGACTGATTTTTAATAAGGGGTGGGGTAATTCTAGCATGCAAGAGGCTGCGAAACTTAGCACAGCCTTCTCCAACTCCACCACTGATGGTGTGTTTGCTTTCCCAAATTTTACAGTCATAGTCTTCCGGGAAGTTGCATCTCAACCCTCTGGCAGTAATTTTAATTGTATAAACCACTGTGCATTATCAGACACTCAATTTATTTGATAAGATTTATCTAATAATCCAGCACTATTAAATGCACCACAGTGATGGGCCATTCAGTCTACTAAATAATTATACTAATTACCAGCAAGAAAAGCAAACCAGCCAGTACACATGGACAGTTAAATTGAAATCACCCTCCAAGACAAAAGCCCCTCATTTACATAGAAAGTAAGAAGCAAGACAATTCCTCTTATTCTCTTCCCCCATCTCTGCAACTTAAAGTGTTTGACTTCCAACTTTTCCCCAGTTCTGATGAAATGTAGCGACCTGAAATGTTAACACTGTTTCTCTCTCCACAGATGCTGCCTGACCTGCTGAGTGTTTTTAGCTTTCTGTGTTTACTGGATTACACTGCTTCGAAAGCAGAAAAACTGCAACATGATCTCCCAAATAAATGCACGAAGAATCCCAGCCTTCCCATGTGATAAATGTGAATTAATTCAGATGTAACAAACCAGACCCTCTGATAAAGTGAGCTCACACAAAGAGCCTTTAAAGAAATCAGCGAGGCCAGTTTTGTGTTGCCCACATTTTCTGCTGAGCTTCTATTATTAAGGAGCTTTCCACCCTGAGGTGTAAAGCAGAGGCAGTCAAAGATACCGTAAGGGGCAAAATCTAAGTTGTTAGTTAATTGGTTACTTAGAAAGACAGAGAGACAGCCAGAGAGAGACAGAGATGGGTAGGTAGATAAGATTTTACAGAAATTACATGCATATAAATTAGAATCAAGAGTAGGCCTCTCTGTCCCATGAGCCTACTTCATCATATAACTTGTTCCTAACCTTAATTCTGTGTTCCCAGCTACCCTTCAGTAACCTTTCACCCCTATACATATCAAGTCTCCCTCTACCTCCGCCTTAAGAATATTCAGACTGCCCTTTAAGAAAAAAATTTCCAAATACAATGCTACAAGTGAAATACAAATCGCCTCATTTCTTAAATGGGTGTCACAATTTTTTAAAAAAAGCAGTGATCCCTAGTTCTAGATTCTCCTGCAAGAGGAAACATCCCCTCCACAACCATCCCATCAAGACAACATGACCCCAGTCCACAATGTCTGGGCAATACACAGAATGAAGCACCAACATAAATGACTCAACATATCAGCATTGCTTAGAAGCTACTTGATAGCATTCGCTCTCCACATATCATTTCATATTACATCATAAATATACTCGCTAGATATACGAGCAGTCAAATTGTGATAACGACATACAATGCATTATATGACAGTGCAGATACATGCAGGCAGAATGGTAGGGGTATTTTTTTCCCAATACTTTTCTATGGAACACTTCACAGGGCAACTTCCTTCTCCAACACTTGTCTGGCAACACCTCTACTCTTTTATTCCAAGTCCCTGCTCTTTCCCTGAACGAATATTTATCCTTTAAAAGCAAGGCATAACAACCCCGCCACACAATACTCCTAATCAAACTCCAGAGCAAACCCGTCTTTTGAAAGCCAGCACGCCCTCGTTATTATTTCAGAACAATATCAATGGGAGGGAACTCGCACTTTTCCATTTAACCCTCTCCGTGCCGGAGAACAGACAAGCACCATAAAACCCTTTAAAACAACACTTCGCCCCACAGCAGGCGCTGGTGACTGATGAAGCAGTTCAACTGGGTGAGCATGTCCAACTTTTTCTTAAAACCCGTATAAGTTTATATAAGCATTGGTTTCAGGCGAGGTGTTTCTGTAAAGTTGTCTTTAGAACAAAAAAAGAGAAAACAAGCAGCATCTGGAAGTGGGATGGGCGTCCTCTATTCGCCAACAAACTCTCCCCTAAAGATGCCAGTGAAGTTTCTTTTCCAAATATTCCTCCTGAACAGAGACCATCCCGCTTCGGGCCGGCTACACAGACTGTGGGTGCCCCTCTCGCTGCCCCCAGCTCCCTCCACAACCATCAAGCGCACAAACAGACCCAGCAAACAGCAGGCGTGGCGAAAGCAAAAACAGTTTCCCCTGACCTGTTTTCTCTTTGATCTCACAGAGCACGTTGAAGAGAGCCGGCTTCATTCTGTGGCAATTCAACGCGTGTTTCCTGCAATGCAAATCGTCAGTGATCAGATTTTCAGTCTGCTGCACGTTTAAACTGGAGTTTGTTGGAGGAAGTGGGGCAGTTATTGTACCCCCCCCCTCTCTCTCTCTCTCACATACACATGTACACTCACCGCGCCTGTGCCTCGTCCAAGCTCTGGTCTGTGATGGTCATTATTTGCTGTAAGATGTCTCCAATGTCCTGCTTCCTGCCCTCCGCCTCTCCCCCGGTGTCTTGAAGGTGCTGGGGCAGCCCTGGGATGCTGACCCCGGCGTGGGGGTGTCGCAGCCGGGACTGATCTTCCATCTTCATCCACAGCCTTGTGCGCTGCCTTTCTCTCTGGCCGCCGAGATATAAAAGCCTCCCTCGGACACAACCGAGACCACCGAGTCGGCTAGAGCCAGGGCGGAGAAATCAACCAGTTTTCTCCTCCTCCCTCCCCTCCTCCCCTTAACCCCCGCAGAAAGCCACACCAGTTGGGGTAACAGTGCAGGAGAAAGCACCCCAATTCCCCCACCACCTTTGCCCACACTCTCCCAGCCTTCCTCGTCTCCTTCTCTGCCTCGCTCTCTTATTCTCCAATGCAAGCCCAGGAAGATGCTTCCTTATTATTTGCAGTTGCTATTGATTCCTGTATAATTAAATATCTTTTTTTTCTTTGCTGTTTTTTTGTAGCTGAAGGTGCCACGGTTCTGATCCTGGCTGCAGAGAGAGAGAGAGAGAGAGAGGTTTGAACAGTTGGACACAAGTAGATGCCTGCCTGGGGCTTGCAGAGCTGTGCTGGTGTGACTTGGAGTGCTGGCGCCTCGCCTTCTCTCTGCCAGCCCTCTCCTGGCTCCAGCTGCCCGCGTTGGGGCTTTGCTTTGTTTTTTTTTGGGTGCTCTTGGAAACTGACAGCAGCCCTGGCTCCTCCTCCTCCCCGCCCCTTGATTGACAGCCCGGGAGGATGGAGCCCAGGCCCCGCCCACTCAGCTGCGCTATGACGTCAGGAGAGAAGAGAAAAAATCCAGGCGATGACGTCATACAGCATCAATTCAGAACGAATAAAAAAGAGTTGTTCACAAGTTTGCATTCATGAAGGCAGAGGGGGGAATAAATCAACTCTTGCTGATGACCTTCACCAATTTTCATTGATGCACCACAGAACGCATCCTATCCGGATGCATCACTGCTTGGTATGGCAACTGCTTGGTATGGCAACTGCTCTGAACAAGACCACAAGAAACTGCAGAGAGTTGTGAACACAGCCCAGTACATCGTGCAAACCAGCCTCCCCTCCACTGACTTTGTCTACACTTCTCATTGCCCAGAGAAAGCAGCCAAAATAACCAAGGACCCCTCCCTCCCCGGTCATTCTCTCTTCTCCCCTCTCCCGTCCGGCAGAAGATACAAAAGCTTGAGAACATGTACCACCAGGCTCAAGGACAGCTTCTATCCCGCTGTTATCAGACTCTTGAACGGACCCCTCATACACTAAAAGATGAACTATTGATCTCCCAATCTACCTTGTCATGGCCCTTACACTTTATTTGTCTACCTGCACTGCGCTTTCTCTGTAACTGCAGCACTATATTCTGCATTCTGTTTTTCTTTTTAACTACCTTGATGTACTTATATATGGAATAATCTGTCTGGATGGCATACAAACAAAAGTTTTTCACTGTATCTCGGTACATGTGAGAATAATAAACCAATACCCATACCAAACTGTGAGTCCTTTTTTCTGAGCTCAGGGGCTAAAGGAAATTCTCAAGAAGAAGGTTCACATTCCTCAGATTTGCATTTGGAAAGATGCAAGTACCATCTGTTTTTATGTAGTCCCTCTGATCCTCGATGTCAAGTATAGTCACTCTCACCTTGCCACAGAACCACTGAGGTCCTTCTGGTGAACTTCCAGGATTTTAACCAAGCAAAGTTGAAGGACCAATGGCACATTTCCAAGTCAGGACGATGTGAGACTGAAGGGGAACCTGCAGGTGTTCCCTTGCATCCGTTCTTCTTGGTGGGACAGGTTTGAGAAGTGCTGTGGTGAATTTTGTAGATGCCTCAGCCAGGATCATAGAGTCATACATTACAGAAACAGGCTCTTCGGCCTACCTGTCCATGCCAATCATCAAATACTCATTAAGTACTGACAAACTTCTACGGATGTACAGTGGAAAGCATTCTGACTGATTGCATCACGGCCTGGTGTGGAAACTCCAATGCACAGGAATGCAAGAGGCTACACAGAGAGGTGGACTCAGCCAGTTCCATCATAGGTACAGGTCTCCCCACCATTGAGGACATCTAGAAGAGGCAATGTCTCAAGAAGGTGGCATCCATCATCAGGGACCCCCACCATCCAGCACTTCTCAAACCACAACCTGGTGGATGCCCCTCTTCTTGATGCTGCCATCAGGCAGGAGGTACAGGAGCCTGAAGACCCACACCTCAAGGTTCAACAACAGTTTCTTCCCCATTACCGTTAGGTTCTTGAACCGACCTGAAAAACCCTAACATTACCTTGGACTGTATGCATGCCTATGACAACAATGAATTTGAACTTGAATGTACACTAATCCGGCACAACATCATGGGCCGAAGGGCCTGTACTGTGCTGTAATGTTCTATGTTAATCCCATTTACCAGCAATTGGTCTGTAGCCTTCTAATCTTTGGCAATTCAAGTGCTTATCTAGATACTTCTTAAATGTTGAGCCAGTGGTGGGAAGAGTGAATGTTTAGCGTGGTGGATGGGGGGACAACCAATTGGGCTGCTTTGTCCTGATGGTATCGAGCTTCTTGAGAGTGGTTGGAGCTGCACTCATCCAGGCAAGTGGAGGGTCTTCCATCACACTCCTAACTTGTGCCTTATAGATGGTGGACAGGTTTAGGAGATTGAAGAGAGGAGTCTCTGGCTGAAGGACTTATTCTGGTATCACAGTGTTTATTCAGCTGGTCCAGTTATGATTCTGGTCAATGGTGACACACATTTAATTTAATTTGCTTTGATTTGATTTCTTTATTAGTCACATGAACATCGAAACACACAGTGAAATGCATCTTTTGCGTAGAGTGTTCTGGGGGCAGCCCACAAGTGTCGCCACACTTCCAGCACGAACATAGCATGCCCACAACTTCCTAACCCATACGTCTTTGGAATGTGGGAGAAACTGGATCACCCGGAAGAAACCCACACAGACACACGGGGAGAACGTACAAGCTCCTTACAGACAGTGGCCAGAATTGAACCCCAGTCGCTGGCGCTGTAAAGCATTACGCTAACCGCTACATGGCATTAATGATAGTGAACTTGGCAGTGGTAGTCCCATTGAAAATCCAGGATGGGTGGTTAGACTATCTGTTGTTTTATGTGCATTCTTTATAAATCTTTGCAATTATTTGCTTGAAAGCATGTATATTCAGGGGGTGCCCTGAGAACATGTTAATATTTGTAGGTGATTATGTGGAACATGGAATGTTTTCAAGAGCTTACCGGAGTGTGTCTCAGTTATTGTGAGGGATTCTTCAGGACTCTGTCAATATCTGGAGAGAAGTATGTGTGTCAGTCAGTAAGGCACTCCCTGGGATTGTGTCAAGGGGTAGATATTTGAAAAGGTAGTTACAAGTTCTGGACAGGCACTGGGCTAGTCAGGCAGAGACACAAGAGACCGCAGATGCTGGAATCTGGAGTAACAAACAATCTGCTGGAGGAACTCAGTGGGTCGAGCAGCATCGGTGGGGGGAAAGGAATTGTTGATATTTCTGACTGAAATCCTGCAGCTGGACTCCAAGGCTAGTCAGGCAAACTGTTTGAAAGTTAGGATGAGCAAGCGATTTTTCAGGCTGTTGACATTTCAGTTGACATTTTTCTTGAGATAAATTTGCCCAAGCCAGAAAACCTGCAGGTTTAACATTTAAATACCGATTCCATGCAATTTTTTTGTGGAACAGGCAATGTGAGGTGGTCACACTCACTGAAGGTGTAGAGAGGTTCAGTGACACACAGTAGCACATTGCAGGAAGACTTACAGATCACTGAAGAGCGTATGTTGGTTCTGGGATACACCAGGAGACATCTAGGAAGGTCCGAGAGAAGACGCAGAAGTATTTGTGGAGGTTCATCTTGAATATCTGCTTAAAACCAGACTCTGTGCTGCACGATGTTCCCAGGGACACACACTGAGACAAATATCAACCACTGCTTGGAAACCGTCACCGCACTGAAAGACGCCCTCTGGTCCTCCCAAGACTTACCGGTGTTCTTGAACAAGGTGTTGTCTGTGACAGAGTGCTGCAAACACACCCCCATCTAAAGTCCAGGACCATGTGATGAGAGGTGCACTGAAGCTGGGTACAGCCTCTGCAAGGGCTCTGTGGGGAAGGACCACAGTTTAGGGCCCTCCCGCTATTGCACAGTAATTAGCTCTGTTAAACCCCTTGAACTATTTGCTCAAGGTTGTTGTGTGTGAATGATTGCTGATGATGTGCTAACTTTAAGTAAAGGGAAGAATGTGATGAAAATGTTGACTTGAATACTCTGTATTAAATACATAACAATTTTCATGAATAAAATATTCTATGATATTAAAAAGAAAATCAAAAATACATCCTGGTGAATATGGTTAAGAGAAGGAAGGACCAATGTCTTATACCGCTATTCTTCCCCAGGGAGACTGCCAGCCTTTTCTCTCTCTCTCTCTCTCTCTCTCTCTCGCTCTCTCTCTCTCTCTCTCTCTCTCTCTCTCGCTCTCTCTCTCTCTCTCTCTCTCTCGCTCTCTCTCTCTCTCTCTCTCTCTCTCTCTCTCTCTCTCTCTCGCTCTCTCTCGTAATCCCTGGTAAGATCCTGACCACCAAACCTTCCATTTTTCTCTTTGTCCACCAATCATCTCTGGTGTCTCTCACCCCTCCCTCTCCTGGCTGTTCTCACCTCTCTACTCTCAGTCCTGATGTTGGGTTTCAACCCAAAACATTGACAATTCCTTTCCCCTTTCAGATATCCACTGAGTTCCTCCAGCAGACTTGTTCCATTTCTCCCTGTCACCTATAAACTTTCTGAGAACACTGCACTGTAATGTATTTCCAGGATAAGAGTTCCTCAGATGTCAATGGCTTTGACCGTATCCTAGAAGGTCTTCAGATTTTTAGATCTTCGGAGTTGCAGGCATGGCAATGCTTCTACCTTTTTAGAAGCTTAAGGAGATTTGGCATGTCACGGATTCTCTAGCTAACCTCTACAGATACACTGTTGAAAGTATTCTGACTGCGTGCATCATGGACTGGTACCACAATTCCAATGCACATGAACACAAGAGGTTACAGAGAGCAGTGACCACAGACCTCCCCACCACTGACAGCATGTACAGGAGACGCTGCTTCAAGAAGGCGGCATCTATCATCAAAGATCCCCACCATCTGGGCCATGCCCTCTTCTCATGACTACTTTTGGGCAGGAGGTACAGAAGCCTGAAGTCCCACACCAGCAGGTTCAGGAACAGCTACTTTCCTACAACCATCAGGTTCTTGAACCGACCTGCACAACCCTAACCCTACCTCAGCAATGGAACACTATAGGCCACCTCATGCACCACCGTGGACTTGTTTCTAATTGTGTTTTCACACTAACATCTTGTTTTGCATAATCTAATTTTTCTCTTCACTGTCTTGTATAATTTATGTATAATTTATATTCTGTGTTGTGTGTGCTGTCTGTGATGCTGCTGCTAAGTTTTTCATTGTACTGCACCTCACCGTACTTGTGCATGCAACAATAAACTTGACCTGGTATATGGGGTGCACTTTAAATGCACGTGCTCTTGTACTTGACATTTCTAACCTAAGTTTATAAAATTATGAGAGGTATAGATAGGGTCAAAAGTCAGAGTCTTTTTCCCAGGGTAGAAAAGTCAAGTACTAAATATTAGCTTTAAAGTGAGAAGGGGAAAGTTTAAAGGAAAATGCAGGGTTAGTTGTTTTACCCAGGAAGTGTTAGGTGCCTGGAACAGGCTACCAAGGGTAGTGGTGGAATCACACACGATAGTGGCGTTTAAGAGGCACTTAAATAGATGCATGAACATACAGGGAATGGAGGGATATGGATCATGGGCAGACAGATAGGTTTAGTTTAATTTGGCGTCGTGGTCGGCCCAGACATTGTGGGGTGAATGGCTATTCCTATGTTCTATGTGTTAGTATCAACAGGGATTTGCTGCCCGTGTGTCTGTAGTTTCAGACGTGTGGGAGCATACACAGGAGATACTGGTGTGCATCAGTAACTGCAGAAAAGTTGAACCTTTGATGTTCTGATGAAAGCTCATCAACCTGAAACCTTACTCTGTTTCTCCCTCCACAGATGCTGCCTGAACTGCTGAGTGTTTCCAGCATTTTTTTGTTTTTATTTCAGATTTTTGCTTTTCAGTTGCAGGAAGTTTATTGACTGTTGATACTTGGAGCAGACCTCCGGCTAGTGCTGCAATGTATTCCCAGGGAACGTGTCATTTCATCAAATGAAGAATATTGCAGGTCTTTTGCTAGCTAGGTGTCAGTGTTCACTGGAGATTCACTGAAACGGACCATTAACTACAGGAATTCCCTTGGATATTTCTGCATTGGCCAAGGATCCTTTGTAATGGGATTTCCTTGGAACATGACAGTTTTTGTAGGAAGACCTCCAGCTTTTGTTAGTATTTACAGGGAATTTCACAAGGACATGTTTTTCAGGATTTGCAGGGCTTCTTGAGACTTGAAGTGTATCACTATCACCATGACATTCTTGGCGTTTTTCACTGTTCACATGTACTTGTCATGGAGTATGTTGGTATGAGTTCCCAGTGCATTCCTGGGGAATTGTGTCTATAATATTCCCAGTTCATAGTTCCGTATATATTCAGAGAATGTAATTTCACAGAGTGAAGGAATTCTCTGTGCTCAGTGTTTTCAAAGGAGTATTCCCTATTTGTGTGAGACACAGAAGAGACTGCGGATGATGGAAGCTGAAGCAAAAAACAAACTGCTGGAGGAACTCAGTGGGTCAGGCCGCATCTAGGGACTCAGAGGGATAGTCGACGTTTCAGGTTGAGACCCTGCATCAGGACTGAGAGGCTACAGGTTGCAGGTTTAGGAGGTGCTGTCAGAGTAGCCAATATAAGGAGGCCAAGTGACTTCTTTCTATCGGCCATCTCCCCGCTACACTCTCAGTCCTGATGCAGGGTTTCGACCCGAAATGTCGACCGTTCCTTTGCCCCCCACAGATGCTGCTCGACCCGCTGAGGTCCTCCAGCAGATTGTTTCTCATTCATTATTTTTGTGTTTGGTAACTGTGGGAGATTCCTCGGACAAGCTTAGTGCATTTATGTGAGATTCCTGAGAGCGCTTCATCATTTGTAATGGATTTTATGGACACGTTTGACGGGAGATCCCTTCAATGTCTATCCTTATTTTCATCAGGCAGAATTCACAATATTTGTGGGGAATTATTGGCAGTGGCTTCCCTCAAATTGGCAGAGAATTCCAAGCATATGTGTTGGTATTAGCAGGGAATTACTGAGAGAGTGTTAGTATTGATATGGAATTCCCTGGAATTGTGCATTATTGGTGGATTTTCCAGGGAAAGGACCTAGAAGCATTCAGGCAGGGGCTGATATATGCAGGAAATATTCGCAGACTGTCTTCAACAGAGATTCCAACCATTAACCTTTAACATTTAATGGCATTACCATCACTGAGTCCCCTACCATCAACATCCTCATAAATACTGTGACTACAAGAGAGGTCAGAGGCTGGGTCTACTGTGGTGAGTAACTCACCTCCTGAATCCTCAATACTCCACCATTTACAAGCGGGTGTGTGATGGAATATTTTCAGCTTACCTGGATGACTGAAGCTGGACGAGCTCTCAAGAAATGCATCACCATTCAGGACAAAGCAGCCCGCTTAATTGTCTCCTCATCCATCACCCTAACATCCACTCCTTCCACCACTAGTGCACAGTGGCTGCAGTGTTCACCATCTACAAAATGCACTGCAGTTACTTTCCCAGACTACTCTGCCAACAACTCCCAAACTTCCGACTTCCACCACCAAGGAGGGCAAGGACAGTAGGCATACAGAAACACCACTGCCTGCTGGTTTCCCTCCCTTTAATGGGTGGAATAATGCCACAGCTGGCAGAGCTGCTGCCTCACAGCTCCAGTGACCCGGGTTCAATCCTGAGCCCTGGTACTGTCTGTGTGGAGTTTGCATTTTTTCCTTGTGATTGCATGGGTTTCCCCCGGGTGCTCCAGTTTCATCCCACATCCCAAAAAATATGGTTGGTAGGTTAATTGGCTTCTGTAAAATGCCTGTAATATATGGTGTTGGTGATATAATATGGGGGCAGATGATAGAAATGTGAGAAGAATGAAATGAGATGAGTGCAATATTTGTGTAAAAGTGGGTGGTTGACAGCCAGCATGGACTCAGTGGGCCGAGGGGCCTGTTTCTGTGCTGATGGTCTATCAAAAGTAGTACACCTGACTTGTAAATATATCCCCAATCTTTCACTGTCACTGGGTCTAAATCCTAGAAGACCCTCCCCAACAGCACTGTAGGAGCACCTTCACCATAAGGACTGCAGAGGTACAAGAAGGCAGCTTGCCACCACCTTCTCAAGGGCAGTTGGGGATGGGCAAGAAATGCTGGCCTGGACAGTGACACCCAGATCCTGAAATATGAACTTTAAGGAACCCCTGTGGTGTTCTAGTTGCTTGGTAGCTGAAGCAGAATGGTCCCCTCTGATTCCGTCTCTTACCCGGGATCAGAGAGAACCTCAGTGCTCACAGTGAATTCTGTGGCTGTATGTCAGTTTTGGCAGGCCAGTTTTATCCCAGTACATAGGTGGAACTCCTTTCCAGTGTATTGGCATTTGTCATAAGGAATTCTTGGGGATGGTTTCTCAGTGTTGGAAGGTGAGACCTTGTCTGTGTCAAGACTTTATGAACCTACGTTTCCCTAGGTGTCTTTCAGCATATTGGTCAGACTTCCCTGGAAATGTGTCTGTACTTGCAAATAATTCCTAGTGAATGTCAGCATTGCAAGGATTCTTTATAATTGGGAATTCCTCTGAGTCTTGCAGCACTTGAGCATTGGCAAGGGGGAGTACATCCACGGTTGCAGGAGCTGCCTCAGTATCTGGAGGGGATCCTTGAGAAGTTTGCATAAGAATTTCCCAGGGATAGGTCAGTACTTGCAGGAGATTCTCAGAGAGAACCTCAGTGCTCACAGTGAATTCTGTGGCTGTATGTCGGTTTTGGCAGGCCAGTTTTATCCCAGTACATAGGTGGAACTCCCTCCCAGTGCATTGGCATTTGTCATAAGGAATTCTTGGGGATGGTTTAGTAAAAAGAGGCAACTCTCTGGGTAGATGAGGGTTCTGTAATTGCTTAGGATTCCCTGTCACCCTCTTCAGGTGATTCCCAGTATCCTGACTGGTTGCATCATGGTCTGGTACAGCAATTCCAATGCACTGGAACACAAGAGGCTGCAGAGAGTAGTGGACACAGCCCGGTCCATCACGAGCCCTTCCCACCATTGACAGCATCCACAGGAGACGCTGCCTCAAGAAGGTGGCATCTATCATCAAGGATCCCCACCATCTGGGCCATGCCCTCTTCTCACTGCTACCGTCAGGCAGAAGATACAGAAGCCTGAGGTCCCACACCACCAGGTTCAGGAACAGCTACTTTCCTACAACCATCAGGTTCCTGAACCAAATTGCACAACCCTAACCCTACTTCAGCAACAGAACACAACGGACCACCTCTTGCACTGCCATGGACTTGTCTCTGATTGTGTTGTTGCATTAATGTCTTGTTCTTCACTGTCATGTATAATTTATGTACAAATTAATTTTTTGTGTGTTGTCTGTAACTACGTGTCTGTGATGCTGCTGCAAGTAGGTCTTTCATTGCATCTGCACCTCACAGTACTTGTGCACATGACAATAAACTCAGCTTCGAGGGAGCGTGCAAGTATGTCCTGCGCAAGTATTTCAAGTAAATCCCTGAGCGTCCACGTCGTTTTTACTCAGAATGCCCAAAGTGTGAGTCGGTATTTATGGAGTAATTCCTGTTAATGTACCAGTATTTACATAGAGCATTGGAGAAAATTCCCTTGTTGTCTGTATCTGTATTTGCAGAGGATTCCCAGTGAATGTGCCAATTTTTGCATGGAATTCCTGGGAACATGCCAATATTTGAAAATAATTACCTGGCTGCCCTGATGTATTTACACCACGTTGTGTTAATATTTTCAGAGAATACCCTTGGAAGGTTGTCAGTAATTGCATGGAATCGCCAGAGATAGTGTTGGGATTAACAAGTTGCTGCTGGGAAAATGTCACCATTTGCTGCTGATTTTGCTACTAAAGCAGAAAATGTGGCTTGTACTCAGCCGGTCAAGGCAGCATCTATGGAGGAAGAAGGTGCGTTAATGCAGGTCCACAACCTTTCATCAGATACAGAAGGGATAAAGGGAAACACAAATTTAGAACATCCAATGCACTTTATAGTGAATGAGACAACAAAAAATTCTGCCGATGCTGGAATCTGGAGCAATACACTAAAAGTGCTGGAGGAACTCGACAGGTCAGGCAGCACCTATGGAGGGAAATAAACAGACGATATTTCGGGTTGAGATCCTTCATCAGGACTGGAAAGAAAGAGGGCAAAAGCCAGAATAAGAAGGTGGGGGGAGGGGGAGGATCACACACAGGTAGGGGACAGGCGAGTCCAGGTGAGAGGAGTGAGTGGGGGAGGGGGGAAGATGTAATAAGCTGAGAGGTGACAGGTAGAAGAAGCAAAGGGCTGAAGAAGAAGGAATCCGGTTGGAGAGGGCAGTGGACCATGGAATAAAGGATGGAGGAGGGGAGGGGAGGAGATGGGCAGGTCATCAAGGCGGGGGGAGGGAGCCACAGGAATAAGGGAAGACAAAGGAGTGCGGTGGAGGGGGGGAAGAAAAAGGAGGGGTGGGGTTACCAGAGGTAGAGAAATCAATGTTGAGGCCATCAGGTTGGTTTAGAACCTATTGTTTTACAGGAAGAGACCCTCCTTAGGTTTTACAACAAATACTTATGTGATCAATGGACGGGGTGAGCAGACAGGTGATGGGAAGGCAGAGGTTGTTTAACTAGTGTGAGAGTGTTGGTGTTCAGGGAGATATTGGCTTCCTCATATGAGAAACACAAAAATGCAAGTACAGCAATTAATTAGGAAAGCAAATGGTTTGTTGGCCTTGATCATAAGAGAAAATGTATTTAAGAGTAGAGGAAATCCACAAGGCTTTGGTGAAATCATGGGAGTCAAACAATAATACAAATGCTGGGAATCTTAGTTATAAACAGAGAATGCTGGAAACATTCAGCAGGTCAGGCAGCAACTGTGGAGAGAGAAACCGTTAACACTGCAGGTTGGTTAAGCCATGGATCCAGCATCTTGATGCTTGGACAACTGATTCAGTGATGATAGTTCAAATCCCACCACTGGAAAATTAATTGCAATTAAATAAAAATGTGAACTAATACACTGCAGGTCCTAGACACTTCCGATGAAGCATCTCGGAGCTGAAATGTTAACTGTTTCTCTCTCCACCGATGCTGCCTGACCTGATGAGTGTTTCCAGCATTTTCTGTTTTTATTTGGTGAGATCAGACCTACTGAATATAGTTTTGATCTCTTTATTTGGGGATAGATATACTTGCCTTGGAACTGGTGGAGATGAAAGTCACTAGTTTGATTTCTGTGTTGAAGAGGTTGCCTTATGAGAAAAAAGTAACTAGATCAGAGTTTGGAAGAAGCATATAAGGTTCTCAGGGACTTGATTAGGTGGATGCTGAGAGATGTTTCTCAGTGTGAGAGTCTAAAACTAGGAACATGGTCTGAGGATAAAAGGATTGTAAGAGTCTCTTAATCCTGTTCCACATTCAATAAGTTCATAACTAAACTGATCTTGGTATCATCACTTTCCTACTTAAACATAGAACATAGAACAGTACAGCACAGGAACAGGCCCTTCAGCCTACGATGTCTGTGCCAAATTAAACTAGTTCTGATCTGCCTGCACATGATCCATATTCCTCCATTCCGCACATATGCATGTGTCTATCTAATAGCCTCTTAAACGCCTCTATCGTATCTGCTTCCACCACTCCCCCTGGAGCCCGTTGCAGGCACCCACCACTCTCTGTGTAAAGAAACTTGCTCTCCTTTAAACATTTCCCCTCTCACCTTAAATGCATGTCCTCTAGTATTCGATGTTTCTATCCTGGGAAAAAGATTCTGACTGTCTACCCTATCTATGCCACTCGTAATCTTATAAATTTCTATCAGGTCTCCCCTCAGCCTCCGATGCTCCAGAGAAAACAAACCAAGTTTGTCCAACCTCTCCTCATGGCACATGCCCTCTAGTCCAGACAGCATCCTGGTAAACCTCTTCTGCACCCTCTCCAAAGCCTCCACATCCTTCCTACAATGGAGGCGATCAGAATTGCACATAAAGCTTGATCCCATGGTGATGCATTTTGTGAAGTCAAATAGGAGTAGGACATATACAGTAAATGGTAGGGCACTATGGAATGTTGATGAACAGAGAGACCTAGGGGTCCAAGTCCATGGAACCCAGAAAGTGGGAACACAGGTTGCCTTCATGGTTGGGGCATAGAATATAAGAGTTGGGATGTTAAGCTGCAAATTTACAAAACACTGGTTAGGCCACACTTGGAGTATTGTGTGCAGTTATGGTCACTGTGCTATAGGAAGAAGGTGGTACCACTGGAGAGAGTGCAGAGGAGATTCACCAGGATGTTGCCTGGATTGGAGGACTTTAGTTATGAGGAGAGATTGGATAGGCTGGGCTTGTTTTCCCTGGAGTGAAGGAGGCTGAGGGGTGATCTGATTGAGGTATATAAAATTATAAGAGGCATACTGTAGGTAGGGTAGATAATCAAAATCTTTTTCCCATGGTAGGGGTATTAAAAACAAGAAGGTGTAGGTTTAAGGTGAGAGGAAGGAGATATAAAGCAGATCTGAGGGGTAAGTTTTTTACACAGTGAGTGATTGGTATCTGGAAGGAGCAGCCTGATGAGGTGGTGGAATCAGATGCAATCACTATGTCTAAGAGGCATAGAGACAGACACTTGAATAGGCAGGGCAGAGAAGAATACGGTCCTAATGCAGCCAAATGGGGTTAGTTTAGATGGTCAAAAAAATGAGCACGGATGTGGTGGGCCAAAGGACCTATTTCTGTGCTGTACTATTCCTCTGTGACTCTGTCCCTAAAACCCTTCATTCCTTCAAGAATCTGTTTATCTCAGCCTTGAGTGCTTTCATCAGTGGGTCTAAGTTCTGGAACTCTCTCCTCAACAGCACTGTGTGACTTCACCAGAAGGACTCAAGAAGTCCGCTCACCATCACCTTCTCAAGGACAGTCGGGGGTGAGCAATAAATGCTGGTCTTTCCGTGATGTCCAGGTCCAGCAGGTGGATAAAAATTCCCAATCTCCCATTCTGTCCACATATCCCCATGAGTCAGTGACCTTGGCAAATCACTGTTACATCATGGGCCAATACTTCAAAAGAACAAAATACCCACAGAATATAGAGGCCAAAACCTTGTCTGTCAGCAGTGCAAACTTGAGGAAGCCATTGGATATACACAATCATCCTTGGATTTGATTTTTCAAATGCAAGGTTATGGAAAAGGGCTGGTCATCTATTGAAACATGTCACCCACTGAGGAATCTCCTTCAGTGAATTTCACCCACATGTACACAATTAAAGCTTGACAGTTAACATGTGAATAAGTCTCGGGATATGTGCTGGGCATAATGTGGGCAAACACACTGCCTTCTCCATTGGATTCCCTGTGATTCCCTGATCACATTGCCTTCAGAATGCCTCCTGAGCACCATGCATTTATTGTCTATATGTGACTCTGCAGGAAAGCCCCAGGTCTAAGGGAATCCCATCCAGCCTATACTTCTCCCGGCTGGCAGGAGGCAAGCTACACTGAAAGAACAGAGTACAATAACAAGCCACAAAGACTACTTGGTCTGATTAATTGACAATGATAAAGCTGCTTGGCACTGATCACTCGGCCAGGTGCTGAGGAAGTTCCTTTCACTGTCCAACAGGAGGTCAAGAGATCTCCGCAATGAACGAATACCTCCATGTGGTGTCTGCAGATTGAATACCTAAGTAAGCAATACTGGTTGTATGGTATATGTGCTCACTTCTTTAGAAGCCTCGCACATAACTTCATCAGCATTTTCAATGAACTTTTAGACTGGAATGATTTATACAAAAGATTCTAATGAACATTAACGGCATGGCAGCAACATTAACTTCACGTTGATATTAATAAATCATCCTTGCAATTATCCTTTGGGATAGCCCGTATTGGTGTTGCTGAGCCCCATCTCGTGCCGACAGCCAAGTTGGTGGAAAGCTTTTCCCTTTCAGTTGGTTGGACTGCAGATGGTTGCGGTGGATGTCCTGGTTGTGTTGATGTCTACAGGAAGCAAGGGCTTTGTTAGGGCTGGCTGGCGAATGCAGCATCGCACCAATGAGCTGCCATCTGGTCTTGTAGGCTGGGGGGGTCTTATGTATGAAAACTAGCAGTGGGATGGGAGCTGGCAACATCGAGAGGGTGCTTTCACAATCTACAGTGCCAGGGATACTCTCCCAGAAATGAGCATACAACAGGCTGCATGTCACTGTAATCCAAATCATACAACTCCATCAAAGTCTCCTAGCCTGCACCACTGCTCCCACACAACAACAGTCTGCTGTCCACTGTGAACGGTGTATTCCTGCTTGTCAGCACGCACGGAGCTTGTTTGAAGATGTACGGATGAAGTTTCCCCAGGCTGGGGTGTTCAGAGCCAGGGGTCACAGTCTCAAATTAAGGAGTCGGTCATTCAGGGATAAGGTTAAAAGAAATTTCTTCAACCAGAGAGTAGTGAATCCTTGGAATTCTCAACCAAAGGAGGATCAGTCACCCAATATATTTAGATATGATGTGAATCAAAGAATATGGAGTTAGTGCAGTGAGGCAAAAGATCAAAATTGTATTGAATGGCAGAGCAGGCACCAGGAATTATGCAAATAATCCACGTTTGTCCAACCTTTCCTTATAGCTAATACTATCTAATCCAGGCAACATGCTGGTGAACCACTTCTGCACCCTCCCCAAAGCCTCCACATCCTTTCTGTACTGCGGTGACAAGAACACCAATTTTTATTGATGCAACATAGAAAGCAACCTATCCTGGTGAATCACAGCTTAGTATAGCAACTGCTTTGCCCAAGACCGCAAGAAACTGCAGAGAGTTGTGGACACAGCCCAATCCATCACAGAAACCAACCTCCCCTCCATGAACTCTGTCTACACTTCCCGCTGCCTCAGTAAGGCAGCCAACATAATCAAAGACCCCACCCCAGTCATTCTCTCTTCTCCCCTGTCCCATTGATACAAAAGCTTGAAAACACGCCCCACCAGGCTCAAGGACAGTTTCTATTCTGCTGTCCTTGAACCACCTCTTGTCCATTAAAGATGAACTCTTGACCTTGCAATCTACCTCCTCATGGCCCTTACACCTTATTGTGTAACTGCACTGCACTTTCTCTGCAACTGTATTCTGCATTCTGTTATTGCTTTTCCCTTGTACTACCTCAAGTACTTATGTTTTGAAATGATCTGTATGGATGGCTTGCAAAACTGAGTTTTTCACTGTATCTTGGTACATGTGACAATAATAAACCAACACCAATGTGGTCAAACTAAAACTGCAACATGACTTCACATGAACTAAGGGTATGTTCCTATAAGTTAGAAAGTGGCTTGATCCAAGTTGTTGGTCATTTCCAAATTCAGTCTGAGTCTGCTGTCTGTATAACTTTCCCATCTCACTCTTCTTTGTCAAGCCTGTATTTTTTTGTATCAATTATCACACCCACTTACCTGCACACACGCACATACTTCGTGGAGGTTTGGCGTTGTTGCACACTCCACATTCCACATATCAGACCAGATAAGATAAGATATCGTTATTAGTCACATGTACATCGAAACACACAGTGAAATGCATCTTTTGTGTAGAGTGTTCTGGGGGCACCTGCAAGTGTCGCCATGCTTCCGGCGCCAACATAGCATGCCCACAACTTCCTAACCTGTACGTCTTTGGAATGTGGCAGGAAACCGGAGCATCCAGAGGAAGCTCACGCAGACACAGCGGCCAGAATTGAACCTGGGTTGCTGGCGCTGTAATAACGTTGTGCTGACTGGTACACTATGGTGCCGTACCATATCCACCCACAGCCTCCCCTCACTCTCATTCTCCTGTCAAATTGGGACTCTCCCTGTCTGTCAGCCTCGCTATTGGGTGAGCAGCTGCCATTGAATGCAAGACCAACAATCTTAGCTGACGAGACACTTTAGTTCAGCAGAGTTTTGATGCACTTGGCCTTCGAAGATGAGGTAATTGACATTCCTGGTGCCATGAATACATGTCATCAGACTGTAATCAATCATGTTAATTTAATTTCAAGAGGGAGTGAAATATCATCATCACCATAAGTTATAGCATTCGTATTTTACCAGCGCTAATTCAGATGTTCTGTATGTGCCAGAGCTGTTCCTTATGCTGTAAGAGTCCTTGAGCTCCTCGGGTGATGGATTCTTAGAGTAGCTGATTTGATCTGAGAAAACACCTGCTGTAGTGCAGCTACCCAGACGCTCACATTTGTCAGGACCTGCCAGACAGAGTTCTCACCCAATGACACCCACTTCACAAGTGAGGGGAGAGTGGAGGGTCTGAATCAGATGCCACAGCCACCTCCAAGCTCAGAGAGACACAGGCTCTGTACCCCAGGGGCGGCTGGTGGGAACATGAGTCATTGAGGACCACCCAGCCTGCATAAGTGGGTAGTCACAGTTAGAGTTACGCTATCTGCTTTTATGGAGGTTTGGAGGGCATTGCAATGGTGGCTTCTTGCATGGATAGCATGGCCCCTTGACTGGAACATCGTCAGATGAGTGTGTGCAGGAGACACAGGAAACTGCAGGTGCTGGAATCCGGAGCAACAAAGTGCTGGAGGAACTCAGTGGGTCAGGTAGCATCTGTGGAGCCAGAGGGACGGTTAATGTTTCAGGTCGAGCCCCTGCTTCAGGACTGAGAGTGCAGAGGGGAGTTAGCCAGTATAAAAGTGGGGTGACATAGGGACTGGTAGGTGATAGGAGGAGCAAAGTGGGGGGGGGGGGGGGGGGGGAGGGAAGTGGGAAGGTATAAACAGAGGCCAGAGTAATAAATATGTGCAGTCCTTGCCCATGCCAGGTTTACACTTAAATCCAATGGTGCTTTTAAGTAGGATTACAAATGCTAATCCCCAACCTCACAGCACCATACTGACCTGCACCAAAGTGTTCTCTAGTGGGGCAGAGACATCAAAATCAACAGGTCCCTGGGATGGATCAAACTGTTTGGAAGAATAAATACAATGGAGTGGTGGATGTAGATACAACGTTTAAGAAGCATCCAGCCAGGTACTTGAATCGTCAGGGCTGAGAAAGTTACAAACCTAATGCAGGTAAATGGGACGAGGTAGGTAGGTACAACAGGAGGAATGGAGATTTGGGCTGAAGGGCCTGTTTCTGTGCTGTATGACTGTGTGAGTGTTTACTGGGAGCCCATGGGAGTATATCAGTGTTTACAGGGATCCTCTGGAATGTGTCAATGTTTACTGGGATGAACAGAGAGTGTGTCTACATTTACAGATGGTTCCCTAGGTGTGTGTCAGTTCCTACAAAAGATCTCGTAGAATTTTGTCACAACTTAGAGTGACTTCTCCCTGTGTGCAGGAATATTTGGGGAGAAATCTCTCGGAGAATGTTATTATTTTACTAGGAATACCTATAGCCATGTTAATGTTTATGGGTTATTCTAAGCAATGTTTTGGAATACGTTTGTATTCTCAGAGCACGCCAAAATTAACAAGTGATTCAGCAGCATTGTGTCTGCTATGTCTGTCTTTATCAATTAAACTGTCCCCTGTCTTGCAGACAGAGGTCTGACTGGCTTGACTGTATATTCATTTTTATCTTGGAGATGAGGGGTATTCAACTTTATGTGTCACACTGAGTACAGTGATCAGGACTCTCTCTTAGCCCTGAGGTCTCACCAGATTTATTAGAGGCTGATTACGTAGAAGAAGTCTTTATTGGAGGATTGAGATCTGTTTACAGCAACCAACCACTTTCATTTATTCAACGCCTCCAACTAAATAGAGCGTCCCAAGATACTTCACAGCAATGTTATCAAATAAAACTCAACACTGAACTACAAGTTTCATATTGTGCCAAAAATGCAGTCAAAAATGTAGGTTTCATGAAGCAAGGACAAGAAAAAGATGGCAGGAGGTTTGGGAATTGGAATTGGAATTGGAATTGGTTTATTATTGTCAGCTGTACTGAGGTACAGTGAAAAACTTGTCTCGCATACCATTCATACAGATTAATTCATTACATAGTGCATTGAGGTAGTACGGGGTAAAACAATACAGAATGCAGAATAAAGTGTCACAGCTACAGAGAAAGTGCAGTGCAGGCAGACAATAAGGTGCAAGGCCTTAACGAGGTAGCTTGTGAGGTCAAGAGTCCATCTTATTGTACTAGGGAACTGTTTAATAGTCTTATAACAGCGGGACAGAAACTGTCTTTGATCCTGGTGGTACATGATTTCAGGTTTTGTATCTTCTGCCTAATGGGCAAGGGGAGAAGAGAGAATGTCTGGGGTGGGTGTGGTCTTTGTTTATGCTGGCTGCTTTACTGAGGCTGCGAGAAGTATAGACATGGAGTCCATGGAGGGGAGGCGGGTCTCCGTGATGTGCTGTTGGAGGAGACTTGGGAGAGCAATGGCAGATGGAATTTCATCTTGATAAATGCGACATAATGCACGAATGTGGACTATCAAGGGTAGGACATTAAACATGAATGGAAGGGCCTGATGGAGTATTGAAGAAAAGGGGGACCTCAGTGTACAAGAGCAAGGATCCCTGAAGGTGGCAGCACAGGTGGTAAGATGCTGAAGTAGGCATACAAGGTTTTTCCCTTCCTTAGCCGGGGCACAGAATGTAAGAGCAGAGGTTATGGTACAATTTTATAAGACATTAGTTAAGCTGTAATTGCACTACTGTGTGCAATTCTAGGCCGTATCCTATAGGAAGGATGGGATTGCACTGGAGAGCCTACAGAGGAGACTCACCAGGATGTTGCCTGGGATGGAGTGTCTCAGTCATGAAGAAAGATTGGAGAGGCTAGGTCTGTTTTCCATGGAGTGAAGGAGGCTGAGGGGGTCCTCATAGAGGGAACAAAGTTATGAGAAGTATAGATATGGTAGATATTTAGAAACCTTTCACCGTGGTAGAGGCATCTAAGACCAGAGGGTGTAGGTTTAAGGTGAGGAGTAAGTAGTTTGGGGGAATCGGTGGAGGAATTTTTTCACCCAGAGGGTGGTTGGAATCTGGAACACAGTGAGGAAGTCATGGAGGCACTTTCTGACCTTAAGACACCCAGAAATACTTTGCAACCAATGACGTACTTACGTACTTCCAAGGCTGTGCCGTAAGTTCAGGAAAGATATGTTCTCAACAGCATCCCATAGATTGTGGCTGGATGTTTGGGATGGGAGAGGTGGTTTATTTGTGATTCTGCTGTCACTGGGCCAGCATATTACCCCCTTTAATTGGATCCACCGTCTCTGCTCCTCTTTCATGAGGCCATTAATGGTGTCCTGGCAACATTCTCAAGAAGAGCAGTGGAATTATTCCTGGGATCCTAGCCAACATATATGTCTCAATCAAGATCTTTAAAAAATAGGTAAATAAGATTATTTGGCTACTATCACTGTTGATTGGAGAATCTTGTTTCTGTATGGCTCAGTTACCACACCTCTATCGTTGCAGCAGTTCATAGTGCCCTCAGCTTTCTGCACAACACCCTGTGGTGATCTGAAATCATGAAAGACACTTTACAAATATAGGCCTTTCTTTACATTGTGCTCCTCGGGATTTCCTCACTCATTTGGAACAATGATCACTGCAACAAGTTGTAGAGTCATAGAGCCATAGATCAATACAGCACAGATACAAGCCCTTCAGCCCAGCCAGTCCATCCGACCACGGTGCCCATCCAGCTCGTCCTAATTTCCTGTGTTGGGCCCATATCCCTCCAACCTGCCGCTCCAAGTGCTTCTTAAGTGATGCTATTGTACCTGCCTCAACATTTCCTCTGGCAGCTCATTCCATTTACTCACCACCCTCTGCATGAAAACGTTGTCCCTCAGGTCCCTTTTAAGTCTTTCCCCTCTCACCCTGCACTTATGCCCCCTAGTTTTGGACTCCCCTACCCCATGGAAAAGACTGCTACCATTCATCTTATCTATGCCTCTCATAATTTTAAACACTTCTATAAGGTCGCCCCTCATTGTCCTGCATTCCAAGGAATGAAGACCCGGCCTGACCAACCTCTCCCTATAACTCAGGCCCTCTAGTCCTGGCAACATCCTCATAAATCTTCTCTGCGCTCTTGCCAGCTTAACCATGTTTTTCCAATCACAGGGTGACCAAAACTGTACACCAATATTGCACCGATGTTTCTATCTATTGCTATGAGGAGAACCATTTGACATATTGTCCCACTTGGAATCGATTACAGGGTTGATGAGTGCGGATTCATGGCCATTCTGAGGGATCGTGGCTCTGTGTTCTATGTTGATACCTGTTGTTCAGGCTAAAGCTTTGATATCAGAAACCATGGATCCACTTTCTCCCTGAAAGTGGCCGCAAAAGTCAATAAGGTGGCAAGTGGAGAGTGTTCCATCATACTCCTGACTCATGCCTTGTAGATGGTTGAAAGGTGTTGAGGTGTCAGGAGGTAAATTAGTAAAGTAAATTGGTAAATTGATCAATTGGTTTATTATTGTCACGTGTACCGAGCTACAGTGAAAAAACTTTGTTTTGCATGCCATCCATACAGATCATTTCATCACATCAGTACATCGAGGTACTACAAGGGAAAAGCAATAACAGAATACAGAGTATAGTGTTATAGTTACAGAGAAAGTCCTGTGCAGACAGACAATAGGATGCAAGGACATGATGAGGTAGATTGTGAGGTCAGGAATCCATCTTACTGTATAAGAGGTCCATTCAATCATTCACTCATCACAGGATACCCAGCCTGCCCTTAAAGCCACAGTATTTGTGTGGTTGGTTCAGCTGAGTTTCTGGTCAGTGGTGACCCCCAGGATGTTGATGATGGAGGATTGGTGATAGTAATGCCATTGAAGTGTGAGGCATTGCATTGTGGGAGATCAGATGTAAAAGGACAGTACACAGGTAGTGTAGGGCAGGCACGGTAGTGTAGCAGTTAGCACAATGCTATTACAGAGCCAGTGACCCGGGTTCAATACTGGCCACTATCTGTAAGGAGCTCTCCCTATGTCTGCGTGGGTTTCTTCTGGGTGCTCCGGTTTCCTCCCACATTCCAAAGACATGTGGGTTAGGAAAATGTTGGGATGCTGTGTTGGCACAGGAAGTGTGGCGACACTTGTGCGCTGCCCCCAGAACACTCTATGCAAAAGATGTATTTCACTGTGTGTTTTGATGTACATGTGACTAATAAAGATATCTTATCTTAATGGCAGCACCCTTAACAGCATTGATGTACAGAGGGATCTTGGGGTCCAAATCCATAGCTCCCTGAAAGTGGCTGCACAAGGTGATAAGGTGGTAAAGAAGATGTATGACATGCTTGCCTTTGTTAGTTGAGGCACTGAGTTCAAGAGTCAGGAAGTTATGCTGCAGCTTTATAAAACTCAGTTAGGCCACATCTGGAGTATTGCATTCAATTCTGTCACCCCATTACAGGAGGATATGGAGGCTTTGGAGAAGGTGCAGAAGAGGTTTACCAGGACGCTGCCTGCATTCGAAGGAATGTGCTATAAGGGGAGGTTGGTCAAACTTGGGTTGTTTTCGCTGGAGCAGCGGGGAATGAGGGGAGACCTGATAGAAATTTATAAGATTATGAGAGACACAGATAGAGTAGACAGACAATATCTTTTGCCCAGGGTTGAAATGTCTAATAATAAAGGGTATGCATTTAAGGTGAGAGGAAGTTCAAAGGAGATGTGCAGGGAAAGTTTTTTACACCAAGAGTGCCTGGAATGCACTGCCAAGGGTGGTGGTGGAAGCAGATATGATCAGAGGTGTTTAAGAGGTTATGTGCCTGTGATACTGCTGTAAGTTTTTCATTGCACCTGTGCATACATGTACATATGACAATAAACTTGACTTTGACTTTGACTTTGACTTTGATTTTGATTTTCACCTCCTTGGAATATTCAGGTTAGTCGCAATAAATGGCTGGATGAGTGCTTCAGCAGCCAATGAATTGAGGCAGGAGTATAGGGAGGACGGAGACTGAAGCAGACAAGCGTGGAGATGAGATGGGCACAAGGACCGAATCTGAAATGGAAGTTGAGGTTATCAGCTGCCTGCTTACAAGCTGACAGTTGCCAATGTGGTTGGTTAATAACTGGGATTGCATTCTTCAATGGAAACTAAAGGTAGTGCGGCAGCACTTGAAGTCAGTGACAAGATCTGAAAGCTTACTGCTGACTTTGACAAAAGTGTGGGCAATGTGCTCGGTGGGAACCTGCAGAGGGACAAGTCTCTGTGACAACCCACACAGCATCCATAGGGCCTTCGCCGTCTTAAAAAGCTAAAGGAGTGTGGCCAAAAGTGAGCTCAGCAAATCAACAGTTGGCTAAGTCACTCCTCCAAACCTGATTGTCATTCTTTTTAAAAAAAGCTGTATTTTCTCAATATTCTCAGAACATTCAAAGAAATCTTGAATATGTGGAAGCCAAAATGAAAAACATAAGGAAGTTACAGAAGATTAACTCCAAAACATTTTTTAAAAATTATTTTTTTTTAACAATTCCAACACTTTTAAAAAAACTTTTAGATCTTTCAAAAGTGTACATTAATCAGCCAACTGCAGATCTAAAAAGAAATTCTTGGGACATGTTTATTTTTAAACCAATAATGTATCGAAAAGTTTTTAAAAAGCTTTTGCTGCCGTTACCTGTCATTCAAATCAGTGGGTGGTTTCCATGCTGTGACTTGTCACATCTGGAGTGACCCCTCTCCCATGCTGAATTCCATGAGGAGTCCAGAATCAACACACAGACTAATCCCTGGCAGATCCCAACCAGTGATCCCAAAATTGCTGTCAGTTACACAGGGCGAGGTAGTTCCCCATCCATTACCTCACAAAATCTGGGCCATTCTCCCCACTGGAGCAGATTTCAGCTCATCTGCTGCTGAACTCCACACAAGCAGTCTGAGGACTTAAGAGATGGCAAGGCAGTGAACATGTTGACATCTGTTTCCAAGCAAACAATCTTCAATCATTATCAGAGGCACGTTGTCTCTGCACAGTAATATGTGCAGCTACATCTTGGACAACTCAATGTCAGGCATTCGCTGGCTTGCTTTAAGCTAATCATGTCAAGCAGTATTTCTGATTAATAAACCCACTCCACTCCCTTCATTACTCCAGAGACATCAGTACAAGTGCTGCATACATTCCAAGCAGACTGCGTGTGGGATTAGGCTGGTCCCAAGGGGTGATATGGAGCACTTTCAGATGTTACGTGAACATTTGGAGAAGAGGTAGAATCTGGCACAGTTTCTGAGCCAAAGTTTAACCCTCCACCAGAAGCAGACCATTGCTGTTGTTGACCCTATATAAAGTATCAACTAGATTAAGAAACAGCTAATGAAGGCCCACAGTACATTCATCAAGGTCATTCAGCACACTGGAGAGATTGGGAAGGATATTCAAGAAATTAAGGAAACCAGTTGGTGGGACGATATTTGAAATTGGGATACTAATGTACAAATTCACCCATGGGTAAAGATTGCCTTCCATGTTGTTATTATTGTAATGGCTTTAATTTTGATATATCAAGTGTATACCTCAATGATGTTTAAACGTTGGAAAGTGAGGATAGAAAGAAAGGCAAACATGGAACTAAACAGAAATATAGACAAAGATTAGAGAAGGTTGAATGTTAAAGAAAAATAGATAAGGATTGATATGTTGTCAAGGCAGCAAACAGAGTCAAACATGTTTAAGTAAGGTAAATATTGAGGGAAGTCATGCTTTAAGCGTGGCAAAATAGTTTAATTGCTATTTGTTTAGGCTATGCTTTGTAGAAATGAATTGAAACGTGGTGAGGACCTGAATGTCTACGTTATGTGCCATGAAATATGGTCAAGGTTCAGTATGATCCAAATCGCTAAATGCCTGTTGGATCAAAGGGGGGGAAATGAAGCTGGAGACAAGATGTCAAGTATCCAGACAGGCTCTGGGAGAGCACTCTGCTAGTGAGAGAGAGAGAGAGAGAGAGAGAGAGAGAGAGAGAGAGAGAGAGAGGGAGGGAGAGGGAGAGAGAGAGAATGAGAAAGAGAGAGAGGGGGAGAGAGAGAGAATGAGAAAGAGAGAGAGGGGGAGAGAGAGAGAAAAAGAGAGGGGGGGAAGTGAAAGAGGGAGAGAGAGAGAGAGATGTTAGGAACCACAGAACAAGGGAGCACTGTGAAGCAAGGTCACATGATCAGTACCTTGCACAAGCACAGCTGAGACAGCTTTTTAGCTATGTGATTTGACCATGAGAAGTAGTACAAACAAAATAAGGATACTTGGAAATAGCCATCCTGTGAAGAGACGACATGATGAGAGAAGTACGAACAGACATCCTTATTATTAAGAACTCTACAGCTGATAAGGAAAGAAAATGTGTTTTGTTTAGCTGGTTCTTGGGTGAATGACAACTTGAAATGATTGACTTCAGAATCATGAGAGTCCTAAGTTCGGGTAAGAACAAAGAAAGCCTTTGGAAGATTTAAGGGAAAATCATATAAAAGAAGGGCAGTCCGAGGCAACAACCCAGGAACAACCAAGAAGGAGGCTCCTGAGTCTGGAACTCAGAGAAGACTAAACCTGTTGTAATGAATCTGGCCAATTCTTCTCATATGGGTAGTATGGGTAGCCCAAGCCATGAGTCTTGTGGTTTAATATAGGATGTGATAAGTTGGAACAGTAAATCAAATGTGAAATTGTTAGAAGTCAGTGGTACACATACATGCTTAAGTAACTCGAGTGTTAATAAAGATTAAGTTGTCCTAAGTCTTGGTTTAGAGTCCCCTTATTTGATACTTCAGTTGATACCCTATAAAGGTAATAGGGTCAAAACTGTTAAAGAGGAGTTTGTGCTGTTTGCTCTCACCGCTGCATTTTCCACATTTTAATAACAAGACAACTTGGTCAGCATGGACAAGTTGAGCCAAAGGGCCTGTTTCCATGCTGTGTAACTCTTTGACGCTTTGACCATTCTCAAAGCCCTCTACAACATACTGAGGTCACTGGATTCCCCAGTTCTTGACATGCTAAACATGTCTAGCTGCATATAGTGCCAAAGCCCAACTGGGTGGCCTGCAAAAATTTGGGAAATTGGGCAAAGGCATGTTAAAAGTAATGTGCTGGTGTCCTATTTAAAAACATAGGAAAGAGGAGCAAGAGTAGGCCATTCAGCACTCCGCCATTCAATGTGGTCTTCCAAATTCAATCCCTGTTCCAGATTTCTCCCCATATCTCTTGACCTTTCAGCCATTAGCACCAACTCCACCTGGAGAGGCTGGACAGCCTTGGATTGTTTTTTCTGGAGCGTTGGAGGCTGAGGAATAACCTGATAGGAGTTTATAGAATTATGAGAGGCGTAGATAGGGCAGGTAGTTAGAATCTTTTTCCCAGGATTGAAATGTCAAATACTGGAGGGAATAGATTTAAGGTGAGGGGGGGAAAGTTTAAAAGAGTTTTGCAAGGCAACTTTTACACAGAGAGTGGTAGGTGCCTGGAACATGCTGCCAGGGGAAGTGGTGGAAACAGATACAATTGCAACATTTAAAAGGCATTTAGACAGGCAGATGAACATGCAGGGAATGGAGGGATATAGACCATGTACAGGCAGATGGGATTAGTTTAATTTGGCACCATGGTCAGCACAGACATCCTGGGCTGAAGGAACTGTACTTTTGCTGTACTGTTCTATGTTCTACGAATATATTTAATAACATGGCTTCAACTGCTTTCTGTGATGGGGAAGTCTATAGGTTCAAACTCTCTGGGTGAAGGAATGTCTCCCCATCTCAGTCTTGGATGGCTTACTCCTGTGATCCCTGATCCTGGACTCAGTCTCCCTGCATCTCCTCCATTCAGTACTGCCAGGATTTTATAAGCAAGAGCTTCTGAGCTGCAGTGAATAATCCCTTCAATTTCCCTAACCCTATTTCCCTACAGATAATTATTTCTACCAGATCCTCCCTCTCCCCAGACCCTTGGTTCCGTAACATTTCTGGCAGGTTATTCGTCTCCTTTGAGAAGACAAAACCATATTTAATTTGTCTGTTATTTCTTTGTTCCTCATTATAAATTCCTCTGTATCTAAGTGTAAGGAACCTATGTTTGCCTTCACTAATCTTTCCCTCTTCATATCTATAGAAGCTTTTACACTCAGTTTCACGTTCTCTGCAAGTTCACTCTCACTCTCTACTCACTCCCTTAATTAATTTCTTAGTCAGAGACCTAAACTTGTTCCCAGCCCTCAGTTCTGTTGCTTTCTCTGTCCAATTTATATGTCTCCTCCTTGGATCGAAAGAGATCCTCATTCGTCTTCTTTGCCACACTCAGGCCTTCCTGTAGTACTTCTGTGCCAGAGGGAAATGAACAATCATCTTCTACTTAAATGTCTGCCATTTGTGATCTATCATCAACACTATAAGTAATCTTCTGAACCAAGTCTCAACTCACACTATCATATTCCTTTATTTAGATTCAACCCCAGTCTCAAAAACCACTACATCACTGTGCAGCTTATGGTAGCTCTACCTCAGGGGGCCTTGCAACCCATGTTTTCTAATGAATCTTTTCTCATGAGGCAATAGCCAGTCTGGATAGCCTGCACATCTTGGTCCAGAAAACCATCCTATATGCACTCGAGACATTTCTCCTCCACAGTACAGTTATTAATTTGGCAAGCCCAATGTATTTGTGATCAAAGTCATTCATGATTATAGTTATAAGAGTTCAACAGCATGGAAGCAGGCCCTTTGGCCCAACTCATCCGTGCTGACCAAGATGTCTATCTGAGCCAGTTCAATTTGCTTGCAGTTGGCCCATATCACACTAAACCTTTCCTATCCACGTACCTGTCCAAATGTGTTTTAATCATTGTAATTGTACCCGCCTCTTCCACGTTCTCTGGCAGCTCGTTCCACATACCCACCACCCTCTGTGGGAAAAAAGTTGCCCCTCAGATCCCCTTTAAATCTTTTCCCTCTCACCTTAAACTTATGCCTTCTAGTTTTAGAATTTGGGAGAAAGACTATGACCATCCACCTTATCTACACCCTTCATGATTTTATATGTTATGGATACACATACTGTATTTCTTGCATGTCATCTGTTTTCCTTGCTTGTGATATACGTGTGTATGTTACGAGGACATGTTACTTGCATGTTATAGACATTTAATTAATTAAATTTTACTTACAGCGTGGTAACAGGCCCTTTTGGCCCAACGAGTCCACGCTGCCCATTTTAAATCCCAAATTAACCTACCCGTACATCTTTAGAATGTGGGAGGAAACCGGAGCTCCCAGAGGAAACCCACGCAGACACGGGAGAATGTACAAACTCCTTACAGACAGCGACGGGAATGGAACCCCGATTGCTGGCACTGTAATAGCATCGTGCTAACCGCTTGTATGCTGCTTACATGTTATAACTGTGTATAGCCTTTTTGTCACCTGGATACTGTGACCATAAACACACTCTTTCACTGTCTCAATAACTCTGTCCAACTGGTACCCACAGTACCCAAGAAGTTGACCTTTAAGTGACAGTAGGAATTCTACACTTCGTGTCATGACCCCAGGAATGAACTGTGTCAAAGCAGCTGATGAGTGGCAGGAAACCTGTGCCACACAAATATGTTGTGCAGTTATCAGCTCCACCAAGAAATACATACAGAAAGTGCTGGAAACACTCAGCAGGTTGGGCAGCATCCATGGAGATGGAAGCAATGTTTCGGATCAAAGCCACTTCGTCAAAATGGGGAAAGAGAGAAAAATGAGCTTTAAGTTGCAGAGACATGCAGCTCACTGGCCAGGCTTATCCCTGCGACCCTTCTTAAGTAAAACAACATTAGCTATCAAGGGAGCATTAAGGTGACCAGCACTGTTCCTGGAGGGAGCGTGCACTGATGATGTGATACAGCTGGTGTGTCCACACACATACACACTACCACACTCTTACACTGTGTATCCACACACGTAAACACTACCACACCCTTACACACACAAAGTCCCACACAGATGCATGCACAAATATACACACACTCAAGAGCACACACACACTCACGTACACACTCACGTACACACTCACGTACACACACACACACACACACACACACACACACACACGCACACACACAGCCTTTGCACGGACATGATGTTCTGAAACAGTCACAAGTCCGCAATCCCATTGTCCATGTTGGGAAGGCAAGGATTTACCAGGGGACCTCAGCTGTAATCATGACCCTCTTCAAGAAAGGAGACGTCTGACTATATTAACTACAGACGGGTCTCCCCACTGTCTGTCATGGTAAAAATCTTCGCCTGAGTCCTCCTCAGTCGCCTTCTTCTAGAGGCTGAGGAGCTCCTCCCTGAATCACATGTGGATTCTGTCCATCTGGAGACATGATCTTCACTGCATAGCTCCGAGAAACGCAGGGAGCAGCACCAGACATTATATATGGCCTTTATCAACCTCACTAAAGCCTGTGACACCAGCAACAGACGTGACTATGGAAGACCCTCCTCAAATTTCGCTGCCTACAGAAATTTATGCCTATCTTATATTTCATAAGAAATATAAGTCATGGTCCTAACCAACAGATCTGCAACAGAGTGAAGACAAGTATCAGGCAAGGCTACATCTTTGCCCAACACTTTCCTCAACCTTTGTCACTGCAATTTTGCACCTCACCTCCATCAAAGGTCCCTTGACAACGAAGCTAATCCTCAGAACCAATGTACACAGATATGCAGACACACTCGGGCCATACAGTGAAGATTAGGAGGGGGACACTGAATGTCACTCTAGTGCCTTATCCTTTCCAGAACAAGGCCAGCAAATATCGCAGCTGACCAGGAATGAAACCTGGAGCCGCCCCAATCTACAGCTCAGGGAAACTGGAAGCTGTTTCCCAGTCAGTGCCAATGAGGGGGTTTTCCTTCACCGTGCCTTCCCTGAAGGAATTCACTATTCTCATTCTTTGTAGAAACTGACTTTGGATCAAACACAGTAAGTTCCATGCAAAATCTTCTTCTATTGAAGACAAATTCCAGAATTAGAGTACACTGCACAGTTGTTTCTGCATTGCTCCAACATTACAGAATGTGCAGCTGCTGCATCACACTAACGCAGCATGTTGCACATTTGCTGCTGCTGCAGTTCACACTCCATCGAGAAACAGTGCTGGTCACCTTCGTGCTCCCTTGATAGCCAATGTTGCTCACTTAAGAGGACAGCAATGATAAGCCAAACCGATGAGCCTTATGTCAATGTATGGGAAATTATTGGAGAAAATCCTAAAGGATGGGATTTATGTACATCAGGAAAAGCTGATCAGGGATAGCCTTATGAAGGGGACATCCTGTATCACTAATGTGATTATGTTTTTTGAGGAGATAACTGAGAAGATTGATGAAAGCAGGGCAGTAGATGTTATCTATATGACCATTTGACCAGGTCCCATATGGTAGGCTGGTCTAGTGGTTAAGGCACATGGAATCCAAGGCAAGCTGGCTAATTGGATGTAAAATTGGCTTGGAGACAGGTGGCAGAAGGTAGTGGAGGAAGGGCGATTTTCTGACGGGCAGTCTGTGACCAGTGGGGGACTGCTGGGATCGGTACTGGTACCCTTGCTGTTTGTTAAAGAGATCAATGATGTGGCTGTGAGTATAGGAGAATGCTGAGTATGTTTATGGATGACATGAAAATTGGTGGTGTTGTGGATAAGGAGGAAGGTGTCTAAGGCTACGGAAGGATATAGATTAGATGGAAAGTTGGGCAGAGCATTGGCAGATGAAAGTTAACCCAACAAGTGCAAAGTGATGCACTTTAGAAAGTCATGTAGGAGTAGGATATGTACAGTAAATGATAGGGAGCTAAGGGATGTTGATTAACAGAGGGACCTTGGGGTTCAAGTCCATAGTGAACTCAAAGTAGCAACATAGGTGGGTAGGGTGGTGAAGAAGACATGTGCCATGCTTGCCTTTGTAGGTTGGGGCATAGAATATAAAAATTGGGACGTCATGTTGAAACTTTACAAAAAACTGGTTAGACTGCATTTGGATATTGTGTGCAGTTCTGGTTGCCACAGTATAGGAAGAATTTGGGTTGCACTGGAGAGAGTGCAGGGAAGATTTACTGGGATGTTGCCTGGATTGGAGGACGTTAGTTATGGGGAAAGACTGGATAGGCCAGGACTGTTTTCCTGAAGGAGGCTGAGGGGTGACCTGACAGAGGTAAATAAACTTATAAGAGGCATTCGGGTACATAGAATATTTTTCCCATGGTGGAGGTATCAAAGACAACGGAGCACAGGTTTAAGGTGAGAGGACGGAGTTTTAAAGGGGACCTGAGGGGAAAGTTTTATTCACAGGGAGTGGTTGATATCCGGAATCTGTTGCCAGAGGAGGTGGTGGAATCAGATACAACTATATTTAAGAGGCATTTAGACAGGAACATAAATAGGCAAGGCATAGAAGGATATGGTCCTAATGCAGGCAAATGGGATTAGTGTAGATGGGCAAAAAGGTTGGCAGGAACATGGTGGGCCAAAGGGCCTGTAGCTGTGCTGTATGACTCCCTGACTGTGACTCAGTGATTTAATATTAAGCCCAGCGTAGCTGACCACTGACCAAGCTTTGGTTGACCTGGCCTGCCCTTGGCTGTGTGAAACCCTTCATCAGCACGAATAAGCAGTACAATCAGCACCAAAATCTCCACTGCCCATGCCCCAAATGATAGTGCCCCCTCACCCAACTCACTGTGCTCACTGCCAGTCAACCAACACCCGGACAATGAAATTCTCACCCTTTGCATTCCAATCCCTCTCGAATGTTGCTCATCCACAGTGTAGACCTCCAAAATGTAACCGCTCCTCCAACTCTGACTCTTGATATCCCCATCATTGATGATTTTGTCACTAGCTGCCAATGCGGTCAGCTACAGATTCCCTCTCTCAATCTCCCTACTCCTCTTTCACTGAATATTTTCCATAAATCCTAAGAGTATGACTTAGCTCATGTGAATTAGAATCAACTGTTGCCTGGAACAGCTCCTGTGGACATTATACAACATTGTGAGATGAGATATCTTTATTAGTCACATGTACATCGAAACACACAGTAAAATGCATCTTTTGCGTAGAGTGTTCTGGGGGCAACCTGCAAGTGTCGCCACGCCTCTGGCGCCAACATAGCATGCCCACAACTTCCTAACCCATACGTCTTTGGAATGTGGGAGGAAACTGGAGCACCCGGAGGAAACCCACGCGGACATGGGGAGAACGTACAAACTCCTTACAGACAGCGGCCGGAATTGAACCTGGGTCACTGGCACTGTAATAGCGTTACACTAACCGCTACACTACCGTACCTGCCCATTGTGGAATTTTTTGCCCTGTTCTTATATCTCCCATTTCTCTGTTCATTGCTTTAGTGGGACACCTCATCACCCTCCTCTCCAGGATCCCCGTGCACCTTCAGACAGACTCCTGAACCTGCATTCTGTACCCAGCTCCTCAGTGACTTTTCTCTTTAATTCAAATACCCTTTGAGTTTTAGCAGTTCAATAAATTCCAGTGAGAAATCTCCTCACACACGGCTTTTGATAAATCAACTTACATGTTTATTTTTTTTAACAAGCAATTTATATACATTTACAAATCCTGAGAAGTAATGGATTTATTGAGTGTCAAGTGTAAAAATTATATACACTGCAAATGCAAACTTTCCCACAAATTTACAAATCTGTCTAAGCATTGAACAGTTTTAAAGTGTCCTTTTTCACTAAGTAGCCTGTAAATAAATCTTGATTTTTGTTTTTTTAATAACAGCATTTGTAATTGCTTAATTAATTATTAATTCCGTCATCTCTGTGAAAATTAGTTTAGTTGGCAGCCCCCAGATTCTTAGAATTAAACATCAGGGAAACAGGCCCTTCAGCCCATCATATCTATGCCAACATCAAGTACCCATCTACTCTAACCCTGTTAGTGCATGTCTTTAGTAAGTATGATGTAAGCAAGTTGTCAGCCCCTTCAGTAGAAATTAGAAGAGAGCAGATCACCATGTTGCTTTCTTAGGCATCTGAGAAGATTTGGCTTCTCCAACATGATTCTCTTGAACTTCTACTGATGAACTATAGAAATTCCTTGACAGGTTGCATCTCAGCCTGGTATGACAACTGCTCTGCTCTGGGTCAACAGAACCTGCAGAGAGTGGTAAACACAGCCCAGTCCCTCAACAGTTCATCTCTTCCTTGCATCTTCATGGTTCGTTGTTCCAGGAAGGCTAACAGTATCGTCAAGGGCAGCTGCCAACCTGGCCATTCCCTTTTCTCTCTATCTTCTGGGAGAAGATACAGGGAGAATATTGTGTGTAACTTGAAAGCCCGGATGACCAGACTCATGAACAGCTTCTTCCCCACTGCTGTCAGACTTCTGAACCAGTCACCTCTTTCACATCCCCCTCCCAGTGGTGCTTCCACATTCTTGGACTCTTAATCCTACCTCTTCCTTTATTGTCACTTCAGCATTTCTATTTGCACTACCTCAGACTGCACTACAATCTTTGCTCCATTCTGTTGTTTTGTGCTTGTCACCATATTTATTTTTGTATTTATTATTACCATGTACACTGTTTACACTGTGAGCTTCACGTGAGCAAGAAATTTCATTGTGCCCTGGTGTATATGACAACAAACTAAACTAAAGAGAATCCTCAACACCTCCACAATTATTCTCAACACCAGTGCCCCACAAGACTGGGTGCTCAGCCCCTTACACCCTCACAACTGCCCACCCCCCCCCCCCCCCCCCCCCCCCCCACCACCCTTGGACAATTTGGCACATGTTCCTCTTTTCACATCTCTGGACTTGCTGGTCTTACACACAATATTCTCCCTTAGCTTGTCTCACTTCCTATAGTCTGGACTTTCCATCCTTGTTCCCAGGGTAACATCAAGGTTATTTGTAAAACCTAACTTGTGGAGCTCCCCAGCTGCTCCTATGTTTCATTCTATAATGGCAACACAACAAGGGCCTCTCCAGACTGATTCGGCACATTGCAGACAATTGCCGCAATCCACAAACATGACACTGCACCTGACATGATAGTATCCTTCAAACAGCCATCTGCCCTTTACCCAGTACTAACCACAGGAGGAGCTCAGTGCGGGGAAGTGTCAACTCACCCTGGAGCAAAGACAAATAGATCGTTGTTATGGAGTTATTTAGAACAGAAACAGGGCCCCGTGTCCACACTGACTAGAAGCACCTCATATTCCGCCTGGGTAGTCTACAACCCAATGGCATGAATATTGAATTCACCAATTTCAGGTAACCCACTCCCCCTGTGTTCCTTTCTCTCTCCTTCTGATCCACATCAGTCCTCTTACACACATCTGTTGCCTGGATTGGAGAGCATGTCTTATGAGGATAGGGTGAGTGAGCTAGGGTTTTCTTTTTGGAAAGAAGGAGGATGAGAGGGGACTTTTGATGTACAAGATGATAAGAGGCATAGATCGAGTGGACATTTTCCCAGGGCGACAATGGCTAACACGAGGGGACATAATTTTAAGGTGATTGGAGGAAGGTATAAAGGGAATGTCAGGGGTAAGTTTTTTACACAGAGTGGTGGGTGCGTGGAACGCACTGCTGGCAGAAGTTGTGGGGGCAGATACATTAGGGACATTTAAGAGACTCAGATAGACACATGAATGATAGAAAAATAGGGGGCTATGTGGGAGGGAAGGGTTAGATAGATCTTAGAGCAGGATGAAAGGTCAGCACAACATTATGGACCGAAGGGACTGTACTGTGCTGCAGTGTTCTGGGCTGCCCCCAGAACACTCTACGCAAAAGATGCATTTCACTGTGTGTTTCGATGTACATGTGACCAATAAAGAAATATCTTATATCTTCTATGTTCTTTCCAAACCCAACCCCCATCACCCTGTTTTTT